>NC_056747.1:1028911069-1029068569 GCF_019279795.1 Protopterus annectens
AAGGAATAGAACAAAAAAAAAAAGTAGACAAATAATGATGGCTCAGGAGACATCATACAGTGTTCAGATGCCTTGGAAATTGTTGCTCTTTCAATCTCTAAAAGCTATCGGAATGATAGGATGGCAACTGCCATACTGTGCTGAGAGATCATGGCATTCTGACAGCTAAACACATTTAATGACCTTGGTCCAGTTTTCTCCCTTACTACCAAAGTCTGGGTAGTGACAATCACAGTAACAGGGCCAATGAGTTTAGTCAATACATTCATCACTGTGGATGGAGACTTGAAGCTGGAGTGAGCCGTTTGTTATCATATACCACAGTCTGTGAAGAATAATGAGATGGGCATGAAGTGTTAGGGTTAAAATAATGTGACTCCCTGGTGTCAGTTTATTTATTTACTTCAGTTTTGCACTGGAGCAGGGATTCTTTTACAGGAAAAAAAAAACAAGTAATTGTAGTTGCAGTCAGTACACTATAGCGTTTACTTTAAATATTAGGGTTTACTTCATTTGGTTGAGTCCTGGTTGCTTACAGACCACAGCGTGATAGCTGGCTACTCATTTTACAGGCAGCTCACATTATCTTCCACACAAACAGATACACAGGTTTGAGTTTTATAAGTATATTAGCTGAGGGAGTGAGTGGGAGCTTTACAGATTAAGTAAAGGGCAACTGGGAGATTTAAGGTTAGAGTTAATTAATGTGAGGTATAGGATTAGGTTTAGTGAGCAACTGCGAGTTTAAGAAGAAGTGCTTAGGATTAAGGATAGGCAGCAGCTGAAAAATTTAAGGTTAGAGTTCGGGAGTAGGGGATAACATAACGGCTGTTGGATGACTGGTAGTTTTAAGGTTTGGGACTATGGGAAGATAGCTATTGGGAGTTTTATGTCTGATGAGAGGGGTTGGGATGACAGCTGGGGAATGACTGGAAGATTTCATGTTAAGGTTAGGGAGCAAAGTTTGGGATTATGATTAAGAAGCAGGTGGGACTCTTAAAGTTAGCGTTAGAGTTCTTGGTGAATATATGCATGGGTGTATATAGTAGGACCAGGTGGCTGGGAGGTCAGTGCTTGCCATTTTGAGCAGGTGGCAGTGAGCAGGTAAACAGCAACTAATAGTATGAGAGAACCTGTAATAGGCCCCAACATTCTTATACAACATACATTGTATCACTACTCTATAACAAAGGACTGTGCATTAGAATTAACAGTGAGAACTCCTTCATCACATCTGCCATGTTGTTTGGACACAGATCAGGGAGGCATCAGACTTTGTGGAGTCCCACCAGAAACAGTAATTATTAATCTATAAATGTAAGAAACAGTAAATTTTTCATTCATTGTACATTATTTATTCAATATGAAGACAACATAATGTTCAACATATGGATCACAGATGCAGTAGCCTTAGCTGTATGGATTATATCTTGCCAGGGATATAACAGCCAGACAGCTTCCAAAGCTTTGAGACACCTTCCACACACCCAAAACAGTTGTCAGTTTAAGCTAGGCTGACTAAAAAAATCAGATTGGAGCGCCAAGCCCTTCAGAGCTTTATTACCACTGAAGAACAATTATCTTGCAGGCTTTCAAGGGTTGATAGTTGACTAATACTATTCGGTGAAAAAAACTTCTACTTTACTTTTTGTGACAGAAATCTTATGTTTTCTATGAAACTTCATTTTATAAAGCTTGGAAAATAATTTTTAATAACTGTCATGCAACATTTAATTACTTTTAAACAAGAGTGTCACATTTTTACTTATGTGGTAAAAAGTTGTTAAAACTGACAAACTACTTTTTTGTAACAAAAACTGTGTTATTTTACTTTTGGGTACTAGGGTTAGTGATTAATATGCTTTTCACTTTATTTTAACTGGGAAACTTACTTTATTACTACTTTGATCTTTTACTGACTACTGCTGCCAGGCTTCACCAGGAATCAGGCATCTTTTTTGACTTAACAATGGGACAAGCTACCATTTTCTCAGTTCTTACTTCTTCCGGCCACAAAAAGTAGAAAATCATTAAACAGCCTTTGCCACCATAGCAGGCAGATAAAGTGTCTCAAACAGAGGTGGGTAACTCTGCTGTGGCCAGAACTTTTTCCTGAGACCATTCATCTTTTTCCATGGCTTCCACTGTTGTAGCAACTACAGCCACCATGGACCAGGGGTTAGACATACCCTCTGCAGCTATTGGACTGCCCTTGGGGGCAAAGGAAAGCCACTCTTGTTGATCCTGGGATTTGAGCCAGAGATTGCCAGTCTGCTTAGCCAGATGGCTATGCCTATCTGTAGATATATATTTCCTGGTAAGAAGGGGCTCTGTTTCTTCAGAGATTCCTGTTAAAAAGAAACAAAAACTTAGACATAACTTTTCTCCTGTATAATATACTCTGGACAGGAGTAACATATTGGATTCAGATCTTTACCCTGCCACTATGGCTCTTTCTGTTAAAAGAAACATTGATTCTTCATTTTCCGAACAGATTTAAGATTTTGACCCTCACAATGATTGTGAAGAGAAAGATTCTGTTTTGTTTGCCCATGTTTCTGACTCAGAGTCTGAGGAGTGAGTAGCTTTAACAAGGCCCTTTGAAGGATTCACTTTTCCTGAAACTATTTCCAGAATGAGTCATTGGCTTCAGTAGGAAAATCATGACATTTCTCAGACCCTAAGAAAGAACTGACTTTTTACAACTGGAATTTCTAGATCCTACCCTAATTCCTCCTTTTCTTTTAGCTGTGGAAGAAATTTTTGAAATAGGGTATCACTTGTCTGACAGTCAGTTTGCTGCTCTAAGAAAGCAAATAGGCAATATAAAGTTCCTCAGTCTCTTAAGTGTTTATACACTCATCAATGATCTGACCCAGCAGCTATTGCTTTAGTAAAGCCAGCTACTGCTAACCATTTGGTAATTACTAATCCTTCTCCTTCTGACAAGTATTAGGAAGCCTTTTATAGATTTGGGAAAATACATTCTTTTGCAAAACATGTTTTCAGGATTCTTTGTTGTCAAGCTCATAAGTTAAAGTTTATGTTTGATTCTTTTGAGAATATGAGAAATATGTTGTCATCTGTTTCCTCTTCTGAGGAGAAAGCTGTTTTTTGTAATTTGGCTGTTTCTACTTCTCAAGTGCATACCAATCATTTGAAATGTTCATATTCTGCTGATGCCACTTCCAGGGCTGCTGCCATTGGAGCTGTTATGAGACGATTTGCTTAGCTGCATTTTCAATATCTCCCAGAAGATGTCAAATATGGAATTTTGAAGTCTCCCTTATGTAGAGACTTAATTTTTGGACTTAATGCAGCAAAGGTTCTTAAAAATATAAAATGAGACGTGAGCTGATTCAAGGGATTTCTCAGATTTTGCCTCAGTCTTTCTACAAGTTTGCCAAGGGATTTAATATTCCCTGTGCAACCTTCTTAAAAAACAAAATAAACAGACCCAGCAAACTGCTTGGTAAGCAAACATTTAAAGAGCAATGGCAGGGATGTTCCAGAAAAAAAAGATGAATCCCCCTATATAAAGGAAAGTCTGAGAAGTCTAATAAGACTATATGAAATATCTCCCTCCCTTTCCCATCCTGGGAAGAACTTAATCTTTCCAAAAAGTCTGAACCTCCACTTCTCTGTTTGGCAACAGATTGTTTCACATGGGAGGTTCTGATTGTAATCCATCAAGGTTAAACATGGCAGTGGGAGTTCCTCCCTCCTTTTCACAGGATTCTCCTGCATCTAACAGGTAAATTGTTGTTTTTCCTTCTGTCATTCAGCATTTGCTCTCCCAGGGAGTGAAGCTGTCTCTCCTCTTCAATTAGAAAAAGGGTTTTATTCATGGGGTTGGGAGGGTGGCCTAATGGTTAAGGTGTATGCCTTACAAACACAAGGTGCAGGGTTTGAGTCTCACAAGGGATAATTGGCTAAGCTTAAAATGGCTCGCAAGGGCAGTTAGCTTAGTATGAACCTATGAACCTATGAATATGTTGGATTCCAAAGAAAGAAAATTTTAGAAGACTAGTTCTGGATCTTTCCTTTTTGAACCTGTTTGTGATAGTGCTCAAGTTCAGAATGTTGTCACTTCACGCCTTATTACAGTTCTCCATTAGAATTTTCTAGTAACTTTAGACTTAATAGATGCATATCATCACATTCCTATAGATTTTGAGTTCAGACCTTTCATAAGTTTTCTGTGTTTGGATCACATTATCAGTTGTCTGCATCACCCTTTGGTCTATCCACAGCTCCTAGGGCATTCACAAAGGTCTATTTCCTGTGATAGCCTACTACTGACCTCGAGGTATTCACATTTACCTTACTGAGATGACTTGCTTAACTGTGCATAGTCTTTTTCAAACTGTCAGGAACATCTCACCTGGGTAAGGGATATCCTACACAGGTGGGTTCCAGGAGGACTTTCAAAAGTCTTGTCTGACTTCTTCCCATAGGATTGTTTTCCTAGGGTGTCTCCTGAACACCTCCATCAAATAGCTTTTCTTCCACAGGTAAGAGTACATATGTCTCTAGGTCTATTCCTGAGTATTTTTACTCAGATTGCTGCCTCAGCAAGGGAATGTTTCAGGATTCTGAATCTCATGGCATTTATGATTCTCATAATACCTCTTGCAAGCCTTCATATCAGAAGAATCAAATTGTACCTAAAATCTATATGAGCCCAATATCAGCAACCCCTGACATTTAAGATTCCAGTTTTGGGGCTTATGAAAAGGAAGATTTTTTTGGTGGAGACAACAAATTCCTAAGTATCCAGGCCTCCCATTCTCTCTCTGTTAGATGTTGCACAGTTGGTCACAAAAGACATCTTAGACTTTGCTTGGGGAGTAGTGTGTATAGAGATAAAAGTGCAGGGCTTTGGAACAGAAAAGCCAGAGCTGAACACATAAATATAAAAGACATGTTGGCACTTTTAAATGCTTTCAATTGTCTCAATCATCTGTTGTCCCTTGGACCTCTACAAGTGTTTAAAGATGACGCCACAGTGGGGGGAACCAGATCTTATCCTCTGTGCAGAATAGTCACGATAGCTTGGGATTAGGTTTTCAGCAAAAGCTCACCATACAGTCATCTTACCTACAATCAGAATGCACAAACAGAAAACTGAGAATAGAAAGCAGAGAAGCAGCACCCAGCCAGGGCTATTGTTCATCGGATTCTACATTATTTGTGTGGTTTACTATCCTTTAGCCTGTGCTACTCCTCAATCAAGGCTCATTTCTCAGCGATTTCAGTATGTCTGCCCATGAATCCCCATCTTTCAATGAAGTGTTGTGTAAAACTGTTTTTGAAAGGGAGGTTGCATACAAAGCCTCCTAGAAAACAAGTGCCTCCTACTTAGGATCTTAATTTTGTGTTCTTGTCCCATGTAATCCAGCTCATCAGGCTAAATTCAGGTTCTTAATATGTAGAACAGGGTTACTAATTGTTCTGACCTCTGAAGAAGCATATTTGAATTGCATGCTGTTATGATGCATCAGCCTTATCTCATTTTACACAAAGACAGGGTTTCCTTGAAAATTCATCCATCATTTATGCTTAAAATCATAAACAACTTTGCCTTAATCCAGTTACTAGCTTGACAGAGCAAAATCTTTCAGAAATGTATGAAAAAAGGACAAACTGTGTCAAGACAGACTATTAACAAATGGTTCTCTCATACTATTCCCTTTTGCTATACCCACTACAATAAATGAATTCTTGGCAGGGTTAATGTTCATTCTACCAGGGTGTTCTTCATCTGTGGATTTTTGGAATGGGTTGGATTCTATAAGTTTTCTAGAAACATTAACTCATTACAGCCGAGTGCGTTTCCAGGTGTTTCTGTAGTTACCTCCTACTGGGCCACTAAGCATCAAATATTGCTTGTTCATATTTGCATTAATAATTCCAAAACCATGCTATATACAAGGTATCAGCACATTTTATCTTAAAGCATAAATGATGGCAAACACAACTGTATTGATATCTGACCTCTGTCAATGAGTATTTGTTAGGACTGTAAGGTGTTAACTTCATTTTTTGAAAGACTCAAGCCACACCCACTGGCAGTAAAAGATACATGCTGTACTGGAGCTGTACTGGAGGGAATGAGTTAAATTGGTCCTCTGTGCATACTTTTGCAAAACACTATAAACTAGATTCTGTCTTCAGGTCTAGCTCAGGCTTTGCTAGGATCATTCCTCAGGGGCTCCTGGACATTCATCCTTCCTCCCCTCAGTTAGTCTAAACTATGGTAATTTGCCCATGTAGCTAAGGCTACTGCAGCAGTGATCCATATGATGAACACAGTAAAGTTGTGCAAGTAAACTAGCAATAACACTAGATGTTTAAATGATCATTGCTGCAGTAGTCACTCTCTCTCCCAATATCACCCTTATTTTTGTATGGCTTTTTTGACAGATTGTGGTCCTTTATTTTATTTTATTTTACTTTATTTTATTTTATTTTCATAGCATTGTCATTGTCAGAGCTTTAGCCTCCATCTCTTCCTCTCTCTATTGGCATGAAAGCTATGAAGGGCTTAGTGGCCAAATCTGAGTCTAGTCAGCTCAGCTCGAGTTGATTAATGGTTTGGGTGCATGGAAGCTGGCAGGATATAATCCATATAGCTCAGAGCATTGCAACACAGTCTGAAGCTCATACTTATCTAACAACCGAAGCAGTTGACTACAAGGTTCAGTGAGAAGTTCATTTCCTGACATTTCTGATTTAGTGCTCGCCATATATTTGCTAATGAGAGCTTATAGTGATGTAAAGTTTGACTTGGACACTCTGTGGCAGACAGTAGTCAGTCTCTTGGAAGTAAGGCTGCTTGTTATTGATGTATATTGAGACTCATCCTCCTTTAGCCCTTGTCTGTGCAGCTACTGGTCTAAAAGTGTGGAAAGCACTGAAACCTTCCACTACTAAGGCACTGTCTACGGATTTGCACCAGTTCTCTGTAACTGCACAGATGTCTATATTCTCAAGTGTGAGGAGGGCTTGGAGGGAGTTCAGATTTTGTTTAAGCTGCTGCTATTGAGCAGTAATACACTGATGTTCAGTTGAGCTGATTTTGCTATGTCAGTAGGCTTGTCAATCTGGCATTGCCTAAAACAGGCACAAGGGGGTGGAGAAAGTTTTAAACAGTATTCAAAAGCCTAGAAGGAGAGGTGCAGACCATCCTTGGCAAAGCAACGTGGTCTCTTAACCACGTCCTCCCAAGCTGACAAATATTGGATCCCCTTAGAATGACACCAGAAAGGCAGCCAGTTGTTGAAATCAATCATTTTTTGTTCATATCATGGCATCATCCTCAGTGATGATAATACGTTGCTCAATGCTAGGCTCATAATAACCTGAGACACATAGTCTAAAAGCTCCAAAATGTTGCTCTTCATATAATCCAGGGAGGTACATCTTAAGTAAGTTACACCTACATGGACTATGATGGAGTCATACTGGTACCTATTGCATAATGACTTGAGCACGTGTGTGATTTGGTGGATTCTGGATCCAGATAAGCAACTGACAGTTGTGTTCTCCTTGTTCAGGCTGATTAGAGGGGCATCAGTATATCTTACAATGGAGTCTCTTATGATGAGAGTCCTGACAAGTGTGTTTGCTTGCCTTAGTGGCTAAGTGTTTGGAGCTTCATTGACAATGAAAGTATGTGTGGTGTTAGGTGCTTTTTTTTGTTTTTTTGTTTTTTTTCCTGCGTGCCTTTGGACTTGCTGAGGCATAGCTTTGATAATGGGTGGTCTAGCTGATCTTTGTTGTTTAGGAAAATTGCTTTTAAATGCCTCTGCATATGTTGTATCCATGGTTTTTACAAACTGAAGTGCACTTGAATTTGAGAATTTAGCCTCTGGTGTCATTGTGTAAGTGCACCTCTGGCATACTGTCTCTGCCTCTTTAATGATTATGTGGTTGCCAGTAAACAAGGGACTATCGCTACATTGTCTCATAATGTCCATATCCACCAAGCCAGCTACAGAGAAGTTAGGAAATGCATATCCATATTATTCAGTCCTTTGATTTGTGAGGACACCAAGGGGTTAGAAGGCAATTAAGGGTGCTTTATTGAGCAGATTATGTTAAACAGTACTAAATTCTGCTAACTTTAATGTTTGCACAATACTGAATTCAACTAAATCTGTAGGTATTGCCACTTGACTCCCAACTAGCTGCTCTTAAGTTTGTCAGCACACAAGGTTTTTGTGCTATATTGCTGCTTTAAAGGGTAAAGTTTTATGAATCATTCTTTCTAGGTGTTTACTACTATACAGGCCACTGCTAACCCATGCAGCACAGGAAAACAGAAAACTAACTAATACGCTCTCTGGCCAATAAAATGACTATGATGAGTCCTTTTTTGTATTTCCCAGCTTGGATAACACCAGGCAAATACCTCCTGCCACAAAATGAATAAACCCAGTCCTCCTTATGTAAAAACACAATAGAAGAGACCTGCAAGTGCAATGTTACTACAAAATAGTTAAACAACTAGCTGGAAATGTCTTGCTGAAAGTAATTTCAAGACAATATTACAGTGAAATATACAGGAAACAGTAGGGATCACTCAAAATAACATGCGTGATTTAGCAATCAAAGGTATTTACCTTTGCCTGGATGGCATGGATACAAATTATTCTTCATGACCAAATAAAAAAATATATAATAAACAACGCTCTTGTTATTGCACCAGTAGTAGAATTTGCTTCCAACTTTCATAATAAGCAGCACAAATTACTTGAATGTGAATGAAAATATTAGCTTTGCTGTATAACCTGAAAAATACAGGTACAATCCAGTAAATGCACAATTGCAAGCCAAGGCATCTCACATATGCCATCTGGATTGCAAAAGCTTGACAAACAAAACTGCTTTTTTTACATGTGTCTTTTCTAAAATATAGAAATTCAAAATCATTTCTCTGGATGTACTGATTTTAGCAAATGTCTGTGTCATCACAAAAAGATCTCTCCCACTGATACCTCAGAAAATATGTAACTCAGCATTAAACAGTCAACCAGATCCAAAACAGTTTGTATTCTCACTTATGATTCATCTCTGAATTCTGGACTCATAAGCAATATAACTCTATTATAACTCCTTATAGCTAGTATCTCCTTTTTTTAAAATACAAATTGTATCTGCTGAGTGCAGAATGCAGCTTCCACCTTACTTATAAAGTTACTTTGTAAGTACACATAATTTATAGCAGAAATATTTAATGATACTATACTTTCTACCTCTATTGATTTATTCTTAAACACAATACTAAAATCAAAAATGTTGTAATAAAAGACACATGGAGAAGCAGCAGTTGTATAGAATGCTCTCATTTGTAACTGTATGCCAAGAATTGTATCAGAACACGTATGCAACAAAAACAATCATTTAAATATATTTTAAAAGTCATATGACAATATCAGTAAACATTCTTAAAACATAAATCTTTAAAACAGAAACAAGTAATACATTTTTATAAGAATGTAATCATAAAGAATATAAAACAATCATGAAAAATAGTGAATGTGTCATTGTATTACAACAATTTCAAAATAGAT
Organism: Protopterus annectens; assembly: GCF_019279795.1. NCBI lineage: Eukaryota > Metazoa > Chordata > Ceratodontiformes > Protopteridae > Protopterus > Protopterus annectens. The sequence continues at coordinate 1,028,920,648 of NC_056747.1, forward strand.
TTAATATTTATAGTCTCATTTAATTCTGGTGCAAAAGTTGAAAATGTCGAAGCCGCAGAAATCTGAATTCTTTCCCAGGGAAAGAATTTGGTTGGTCATTTCTGCGGCTTCGACATTTTCTCCACTGTGGTGCAAAAGTTATGGAATGGGTTAAGGTAAGTGTGCGATTGTGACAGACGTTGGGGTTAGGGTGTGGGTAAAGCAAGTGTGTGATAGTGACAGACTTTAGGGTTAGGGTGCGGGTAAGGTAAATGTGCGATAGTGACGGACTTTAGAGTTAGGATGCGGGTAAGGTAAGTGTGTGATAGTGATGGACTTTAGGGTTAGGGTGCGGGTAAGGTAAGTGTACAATAGTGACGGGCATTAGGGTTAGGGTTTGGGTTAAGGTTAGTGTATAGATAGCTGTGTATGTAAGGTTTAGCGCAGGTTACAAGGTTTTTGGTGTGCTTGTGTTGTGTGTGTGTTTTTCGGAACAGCAAATTTTTTCCCTGGGAAATTTGCTGTTCTGAAGTTTTGGTGTTATCACAAAAAAAAAAAAAATTCTGTTAAACTGTTTCATAATGTATACTACACTTTGCAATTCTTGAATGTATGAATCCTACTCTTGTATTTCACTTTATAACCTTTATTTGTTTTTTGCAACCTATATTGTATTGTATTTCACTTTGTAACATTTATTTGCATTTTTCAACCTTTATTGTATTATATTGTTCATGAAGCTTTTCTCCCCGGGCCTCCACTGAAAATGGACACTTCTTGGCCCAGTGGACTTCCCCGGTAATCAAACTAATAATAAATAAAATAAATAAATAAATTTCGATCTTCCAAGTTCGAACTTATGGTGTTCAAAATTTCAAAAGTTTGATTATGTGACATAGACCCTATTAACAGCTGCCATCTAATGTTCTTTCCTTCCTACCAGTTAGTGAACTGAAACAGATCTACAACAAAGAATAAAAACTTAAATCATTTACAACCCTGTGAATGTTGAGCCAAACATTAGAATGGTCTTTTTTAACAGTCAATCAGTGTTCATAAATCTATTACAAAAGCTTCCTCATAGTTTTACCTACACAGACACCCTCACAAGAACAACACTTTGCAATGTAAACCACTCTTTTTGGTTGCAAGTAAATCTATCTTTAACAATTACTTTTAAATGTATATGGTTAGATATTGTCCTATATCCTGCCTTTATGTATCTGCACATTTTACATTCATTACATGGATAAGTTCCATAAGGTCCTCCAGAAGCATTATTATTGGTCATATCATTCTCTAGCAACATTTTAATGTTACCAATCCTTTTATATGCAAAGTATGGTTTGTTACCAGTAATCTTTACTAAATCAGAGTTTCCACTTAAAATTTTACAGTTATTGCTAATCACATTTTTGATACTGTAGGCATCCAGAAAAATAGGTATTGGAAATGTATTTTATATATATTATTACATGCAGTAATTTAAGGGATATAGGCCTAAATCAAAATAAGTTGAAAAATTAAGCCATTTTTTAGACTTAGATTCATTGATTATTTCTCTTAACCTATAAAGTGGGAAATCTCTGCTAATGAGTTAAGATTCTAAAATAGAACTCTGCTTTCAAAAATGTAATCATTGCTAATTAATCTACTTAATCTAATTAATTGCCCCTCACAATTTTCCACTGGATATGTAGTGGATGTTGACTGTCATAATCATATCATAGTTGGTGAATGTTTTTATTTTCTATGTATCTATGAATTCATGTGAATATTAACATCCAAAAAAGACACTTGAATACCTTTGTCACTGATAGAAAAATCTGTATTTGTGTTTAATTATTTTAAAAAAATGTTTGGAATTTTTCATATGATGAATTCCATACAAAAGACAAATTATCTATGTATCACTTGAGAAGGTGACATTGATAAATAATGGGTGCTTAGTCCCACAAACTAATTACTAAGTTGGCATATGATGGAGCTACCCTAACACCCACAGCCACTTCTGTAATTTGCCAAAAATACTAATCTTCAGGAATACAAAATTGTTTTATAATATAATTTCCATTAAAAAAACAATGTTGTTGATGTCATCACCACTTAAACTTGTGTGCTTATTTAGATATGACCTCAACAATTCTAAGCCCACTTCATATTTAATTGAAGAGTAGAAAGATTCAGCATCAGTGGTAATCATTGTTTCAGTGCCCTTAAATTTAATTTATCAAACTCTTTTAAAAACATCCACAAATCCCTTAAAATATTTTCTTTTCTGCACAATGGAATTCAGAATATTATCCAAATACAAAAAAAATTATATATTTTTATGATCTGCTGCCACTTTGGGACTAAATGCTGGATTAATTTAATCTTTATGGATATTCAGTATACCAAAAACAGTTGTAGATCTATTTGTAAAACCTTGTGCAAAACATTGTGACTCCACAAACCTGAAGGTAATTTGTCCTAGTAACACCAAGGTAACTTCTGATACTGAAACTGAACTATATTATGCTGAAAAAGTGCTATGCAAACTGGAGTCAAGTAAAGTGCATAGAGTAGATAAAATAAGTAATAAAGACCTCAGAATACTTCAGCATGACCTTAAAGTACAATTACATCTGATATTCCTGAAGTCATTTAAGCATGGAGAAATTTCTCAAGACAGGAGACATGCACTTGGTCATTTAAGTATGGAGAAAATGTATTGCTGCATGGGTTACAAATAGCACATGGCAACTATCATTTAGCAAATGGAGAAGTTAACTTCTATGTTACAGCCAAAATGTCCCAAAAGGTTCTTTCCTAAACAGATATTTGTTTAGGTTGTATCTTTCTGGTGTATCTTTTTCATCTGATGTGTTCTATTGTTGGTATGCAGATGACTTAAAATGGGAAAAATGATCACATCTGTTACTGACAGAGCATGTCTGCAAAATAACTTGCCTAAATTGACCATTCATGCACAGGAGAATACTATGTTGACAAGGACATCAAAGACTAAGCATATGATGTTTAGGAGACATAGACTGAAGATATGGATTGAATACAGCACACAGTCATTGGAACTGTGGATTACTTTAATTACCTGGATATATGATTACTTCCAACTTTGAGTTTTTCTGATCATATCATCCAATTGGTTTATGATAGTTATAAAATACAGGCTGTATAAAAGCTTTATAAAGTCTAGGAAATAAGAAATGTTGAAATCATTGTTTGTAAATTATATTAGACCTAAATCAGAGTATGGAATAATAATGTGGAAACCTTAAATGAAAACTAGCATAAGTCAAATGGAAAAAATGCACCATAGATATATAAAGGTTAACCATGGATGTGAAGTTTTTGTTATTATGAAAGATTAAAATATCCAAACTGTCACATGCAGATATTTAAGAGGTAAAAGGAGACCTTATTTGGGTGTATAAGACAATATGTCATTTTTGCATATTTTTAGTAGTATTTTTCTTTTTCAAATTATATATTTGGAGTGAGTAAATAAAGTCCCTTGAGTCTATATTCAGTACAATATATTTTTTTTAAGAAATGACATTGCTTCTTGTACTGCATTAAAATTTCTTACACTTGTAGGAAGAAGCAGTTCAAGTCTTGCTGGGTCTTGATGTTGTATTGTTTTGTGATCCTGATGAGAGGCCAACATGTTTTTCTATTTTACATAGCTATTGGTAGAAAAAATATTCTGAAATCTAACAGTATTATTTCAAAACTTGATAAGATCATTTAGTCATGCAGATTTTAGTACACCTTTTTCTCCAGTAAATAAAGACATTTGGCAGCAATAAACATTATGTATTTTACATTTTCCTCCTAGTGACCTGTGAGTTCTTTCATTTCCAAAAGAGGTTGGCTTAATGGTTAAGGTGTTTACCTTACAGACACAAGATGCAGGGTTTGATTATTGCTTGGGGTAATTGACTAGTCTCAAAATGGCCCACAAGGGCAGTTAGTCTAGTATGAACCTATAATCCTTCCTACAAGTTCACTGCTTTTGTTACTTGTGTTGTTAAGACTTTTATTGTGTTGTCTCCTTCTGTTTGCTTTTTCTGGTATCTGAAAGATTCCAGTATTATTAATTGTAGATTTGTTCTCTAAAGCTCCATTTTTATCACCATGCTATTTTTATTTAAGATAAATCTATTTAGTTCTTTTAATTTTGAACTACCTACCATGAAAGACATTCAGTGTTTTTATATGCCTTGTTTAAAAAGCATTGCTACTAAATTATAGTAGTCAACATACCAGTTTGTTTATTGTGATTGTACAGGATAAAACCCATTTTGGACTGAAATTATTCAAGATTTAATTATACCACCTGGTGAAAAGAGATTGCCTGTTGCAGTTTTTAATGGTCAGGCCTAGAGAGAAGATTTCAAGGATTCTATCGTAAGATTTAATGGGTTTCATAGAATAAAGTTAGTTTGATACCCACAAATTTATTTGGTGAATTTCTTGATATAAAGTTAAAACCTTTTAGTAAAAGTTAGTAAAAACTACAGGAACATTTCAAGGAACAGCTAGTTGGTGGTCATCTTGGACAGGACTTCAGCATGTCTACTTTCTGTGTTCTTAAAGAATAATTATTTTTGGAACTCTTTTTGTTGTTGTGAAGCCTGACATGTCTTTTTGGGTCTATATTACCAAATTGAAAAACCCTTTAAGCGAATACCTAAACATCGACACCTATAACGTGAACTGTGAAAATCCCAAACGCGCTAAACAGTGAAAAATAAAATAATGAACAGTCATAGTCAGCCAACCCCACCACCCACTACATATTACCTACCCAAACAAAATAAATAAACCACATACATACACTAACTAAACCCTACTTCTAACCTAAAGTAAAGCACCAAAACCCCACTTCTAACCCTACACTAAACCCCACATACACAACTAACTATGCACTACCCTAAAGCCCTCCCTAACCCTAAGTTCCGTAACTACCGCACACGTCTTCTACAGACATACACCCCAAAAAATAAATAATACGCATACATACATTTAACAAAACCTTACTTCCAACACTACACTAAACCCCACATACACATCTATCTGTCTATGCACTATCATTAACCTCTTCCTAACCCTAAGGTCCGTAACTACTGCACACTTCCCCTACAGACATACACCCAGAAAAAATAAATAATACACATAACACATACATACACTTAAATAAATACATACATTACCTGTCTATTCACTTACCTTAACCCACATCCCAACCGTAAAGTCCTATCTACCACACACTTACCTTATGGAGCTATACCGCAATGAGCCAACCATTACACTTCGACATTTCAATTTTCACTATTTTGGTCGTTTGGCATTTCCATCTTTCACACAATCCGTGTCGCTCTTTTTGTATTCGCGATTACCATCTTTCAATCTGGTAATAGGAACCCTTCTTTTTGACCAAAATAATTTTAAGATTTGTTCTTTGTCAAGATAAAACATATATTGTATAATTATATCTCTAGGAAAGGATCCTTTAACCTCTCAATTCAAAATAAGAGACATTCCTGTAAATTTAAGGTTTTAGATATCCAGGCAGTATGAAAGATGACCATATTGCTGCCCTGCATTTTCTCTGGTACAAAGTTGTTTCTCCTTTCCTTATTGTTTGAATCATCTATTTTGCCCACCAATCATGTGTTTGTTTAAAAGGAGCCCAATTTGTATATCTTCCTCTTTCAACCTGATATCAGTATCAGAAATAAAATGTTCAGTGTCCTTATCTTGAATTATGTATTGAAGTTTCTCATTTAAAACCCATCTTAATGCGAAACTAATCTGTTTTAGAGATAACTCCTTCAGAGATGTGATTACTTGCTAAAGACAGTTTATGTTAATAAAATTTCAGACCACTCCTTTACAAACAGATCTAAATTGGTTTCAGGAAAGGTAATAAAGATAATTTCAAATCATCATCTTTCCATCTTTGAATCAAATTCTATTCAGAAAAGTTCAGAAAATGAATTAGCCCCATAATTAACAAGAGTGACTCAACCTTCCTGTCTATATGTATATTTTTCTGCAGAGCATCTTAATGGAGGTCTTATTTACTGGAAGGAATCTTCCATTAACAGCATTTTAATTATTGGATTATTCAGATTAATATTTCTGATATATTAGGTTCTATGTGCCTTTTACAACACCTGACTGATAGGGTCTGAATGGAGGGATGATAATGGTCCAAATAGCAAGATGATGCAGGTCCAAATGGACAAATGATAAAATCAGCAAGATATGGAGAGTAGTATTGCTGGAAATGAACTTATCCTCAAGTCTTAGTGAATATCTTCATGAGATGGACCTAGTTTTTACAAAATCTCACCAACAACACTGATATATAGACTGTATTTTATATAACATATATCACGGACAGAAGAAGGTTAAAAAAAGATAGCTGGGTGTACAAGTCCCAGGATAAAAAAAATGCCCAATCATGGTAGGCTCACAGGTACCAGGACTGGAAAAAATGACAGTCTAGAATCCTCAAGATACAGAAACATTCCTACAATGGGTTTAGGCAGGGCTCGTGGAAGGATGCCCCCCTGTTGTAGAAGGAAGTAGCATCCCCCAAAAACCACAAAAACTGACAAACCAAAAAACAGACATAAAGATGATGGAATGGTCTATTGAGTATAGGAAAGAAAGTATGATTTTTTTCCATTAAACAAGAATCCCATAATGTTTGGATAGAAGATGTACAGAAATATTAAGAGAGAAATTAGAGGAAAGAAAAATACTTGCACAAGAAAAACTGTGGAAAGTTTCAAACGCAAATTTGTGTTAATTAATACAATCGATTCATGAAAAAACATTATATAAACCCAGAAACCTTGGGCCATTTGGAAAAAGAAGTGACTGGAGAAGTGTGAAAGTATAAATAACAAAACCTAGAGATTTTTGAAATGTATAAAAAAGAAACATGGACATGAGAAAGAAAGAGAGGTATAATGTGGCATAATATGTATGCAAAGGAGAAAGCCAAACTAACCAATACAAAAAAGCAGCTCCAAAGATATTTGAAGAAAAATACAGGGAAAGGTACCCAGATTCGGAAAATTTCACAATGCAAAAACAAGACCACAAAGGGGGGGGGGTCACATAGAACAAAAGATAAGTACAGTAGAAATACAACAAATAAAAGCTTACATTGTGTAATATCTGAGAAGTGAAGGAGTTAGTGTAGAAAGTTTAACACAGGTCATGTCACAGCACGAAGGAACAATGTGTCCCCAAAGTAAGGAGAAACAGGTAGAGCAGGAGACATCTGAAGTAGAAATGCAGACATGGGGAAAAAAGATTTAATATGGTACAATATTTATGCAGAAGAGAAAGCAAAACTAATCAATACAAAAAAGAAGCACCAAATGTATATGAAGATAAACACAGGCAAAGGCATCTGGATATGGAAAATTTTACAATACAAAAAAAAAATAAGAAATAATGGGGGAAAGTAGAAAAGATGATTAGTAATGGAGAAGGTAAAGAAACAGAAACTGAATTTATGGATTAACTGTGAAGTGCAGGATTTAGTGTAGAAAGTCCAACTCTTAACATCACAGCATGATAGAACAGTGAGTCCCCAAATGAAAGAGAAACAGGTAGAACAGGAAACGTTTGATCACTTGCCACATGAATATACTCTGGAGCCTTCAGTTGGAAACAAATACAAAAGTTCAGTTGAAGTTCCACAGCAAGGGAAGGAACAGGATACAGTGGCAATTATGAAGCAGTCAATTTTGTTGTGTTATAAGCCAGTGAGTTCTCACATGAAAGAGCAGCAGATAATGCAGGATGCAGCTGAAGAGAATATGTCATAAGAAGATATTTTGGAACTTTTAGAAGAAAAAGATCTAGGGGTATAGTTTCTTCATTTAATAGAGATGGATAGACACATTAAGATTGATGAAATTAATAGATTACAGAAAGTCACTGAGACCCAAAATGTCAGAAGTCTGATAAAACAAATGAACACAGTAATCAAGACTATTAACAGAAATTCATGTGATATAACAGAAGTAAATAGAATATATTATTTTACAGCAAAATTAATGACAGATATAGTCTTACTACAAAAATACAGGGCAATAAGGGAAAGGAAGGGAAAAATCAAATGCCATCATGGAAGTAATGAAAAGAGAAAAACTACACAGCAATTAAGACAAGAAATATCACTGTTAAAAGAGTATAGAAGAAAAAACATATCAACAAAAATACATATAAAGATAGACGTGATAAAAGAAACTCACAGTGTTAGAACAGACCAGGTTCTATTATACACGATTGCAAATAATAAAATAAAGATATCAGCACAAGCAGAAAAACTTAGAAGATATGCAGATAAATATAAAGGAAAAGTACAGAATAAGCAATTCACTGATGATCCAAAAACATTTTATAGAGAATTGGGAAACAAAGCAAAACAGAAGGAATAGAAACATGACTGAAAAAGAAGAAATAGACACATTTTGGAAAAATATCTAGGAAGGCCCTGTGGAACGTAACAAAACTGGTGCATGGATAGAAGAAGTAAAAGAAACAGTAAGAAGCTTAAATAATAGGATATGAAATTTGATGAAATAAAGGCCAGAGAAATGGAAACAAAATTAAGAAAACCTCCTAAATGGAAAACCCCAGGCCCAGATGTAGTACATAACTTCTGGCTAAAATTATTAACATCTTTACATGAAGATATAGCCTTGAGTAAATACTATTTAATATGTGCATCCCAAAAAAAAAAAACAACCTGGTTAACAACAGGAAAAAAATGATACTCTTCCGTAAGAGTGAACCTGTTAGCCATCCTAAAACTATAGATGAATAACTTGCCTTCCGATGATGTACATACATACATACATACATACAAATATTTCAAGCATGGGCATTTATGCCTTACTAGCTTGCCAATATACTAAAACACTTGTTTCCGTAATAAATGTCCAGGCTGTTCTTAAAAATATCTACATTAGTACTTGCTTTAATGTAATTTGGTAGTCTGTTCCATGCATCAGCTACTCCGTCAGAGAACCAATTTGTACAATTCTCATTCCTATAGAATCTTCTACATAGGCAGCCTGATGATTGTCTAGTACTTTTTAATAACCCCAAACATTCCCAGAGGTAGTTGTCTCTAAATGTTCAGATATTTTAGTCTTTCATTATAATTTAAATTTCCACATACATGGAGGCCCTTGGTATATTTCTGCTGCACTCTTTCCAGTTTACTTATGCTTGTTTTCTTATAGGGTTTCCATATTGTTATTCCATACTCAAGTTTGGGTCTAATGTAACTAACAAACAATGACTTCATAATTTTTTTTATTTCCTGTACTTTATAAATCTTTTTATAGAATGTATAGTTCTATAACTATTTTTAACCAATTGGTTGATATGATTAGAAAAACACATAGCTGGATCTACCCATATACCCAGGTCCTTAAATGAGTCTACAGTTTCTACTTTTTCTGAATGACTTAAAATTGCATAGGGCCGGATTCACGAAACCTCCGTGTAAGACTTAATATGTCTTACTCAGAGGCTGCAGTTGAACAGTATGATGTCAGCATGCCATGCATATTCATGAGGGCATGCTGAATCATACCCTAGGCTAACACAGTCCGTGTAGGAAAGTAGGGTGCGTGTCCAAATGATGAGTACTGCAAAGGGACACACCCCCAGAAGAGTCAGTGGCCTGAAAGTAAACACCCACGAGCAAGTCCTTAGAAATGTCAAGGAACACAACACCACACATCCCCAGAGACAAAACCCTACTGAAAAATGTGTAAAACGTAAAAATAGCAGTTTCATTTTTTTTTTTATAATTTCAAAAATGTTTGCCCACATTTGCACTCATGTGCGTGGGTATGCCCTTTGCTCAGCTACAGTTAGCAGACATTCAAAATCATATAAGATCTACATATGCAAATTAAGCCAAGTAGCAATAGTGTAGCTGTAGAGATGTTGGCCAAAGAGGAGGTAGTCACAGTTCGAGCCCCCACAACATCATTCACCATTTTTATTTAAATAAGTATGAAACAATCCCCTGACACACACACACACACACACACACACACACACACACACACACACATATATATATATATATATATATATATATATATATATATATATATATATATATATATAAAACTATAATTTAAGTAAAATGTAATGAAATGGGTCATGTATTTGTGAAAAAATCCGACAGAATAATTTATAAAAAAGGATTATAATTGCCCATAGCTGAGCAATGCTTTAGCAAGCTGCATATGAGTGCCTGTAGGTGAGCAGCACTTTAACAAGCTGCATTTGAGTGCCCGTAGGTGAGCAGTGCTTTAATAAGCCGCATATGAGGGCCCGGAGGTGAGCTGCACTTTAACAAGCTTAATATGAGTGCCCGTAGCTCAGCAGCGCTTCACCCAATGTAATATGAGTGCTCATATCTAAATAATGTGTTACCCAGTGTAAGCCATTTGTGCGGAGCTGCACAGCGTGCCAACCAGCTAACCGGTGGGCAACATTGGGCATGCTGTATCAAAGCCGCCTTTACACTGACACACCTCCTAGCCTGTCTAGACAGTAGTAAAAAAAAAAAAGCAATGCCAAGGGTCAAACTTGGGATACTGTGCACCATAGTCAATGTACTGAACCACTAAGCCATGCCAGTTGTACTGAGAAATACAGTATTAGCATATATATATATATAGGAATGAAGGAAAATAGAACCATGACAAAGCAGGTTTGCTTTAAGCTGATAAATATCCAAAATGGCCAATCAGAGATAAGTGCGGGAAAACCAGCATATATAAGCCCCATAGGTAGGAATACACACCATAACTGATTGTGGTACCCATTTGCAGTCAGGATGGCAGGTGCAGGAGAGGGAAATCACTTTAGAGCACAAAGGTGGGGTGTTGAGGAGTCAAAATATATGGTTTGGCTCCTAGTCCATGATCATGAAGCACAACTCATGCAGGGCCAGGTTCAATGGGGTGCGTATAAGGCAGAGGCATGGAACCAGTTGGCACATGATCTCACCAGTGCCACAGGCATTCCAAGGACTGGTGAACAGGTCCATCACCACCATGCGGACCTGAAGCGACATAAGGAGGACCAACAGAACCACTGGATCCAGGAGGCCCTTCAAATGCCCAATGCCCCACTACTGAGTAAGTATCTATGTAATTACGTATGTAAAAAATGCTATCCTAGCCTATAGTATGGAGAGGTATGTTCCAATATTCCTTCATTTATATTACAGCTGCAGGTGTCCGTTCCACGAATCTGTGAGCCTATGCTGATAGGCTGCTGAGGTTGCACCACCAGGCAGGTTAGTAATTATTTAGCTGGTATTGTTATAGAATATAAGTCAGAGCGATTGTAAAAAGAGTTCATTGTTGTAACTCAGTAATAAAGGTGAAATAAGCCTAGAATAAAGATTCTGCTAGTATTGTAAGATTAGATAAGTGATGCAGCCTGGAAAAAAAGTGTATTGCAATCCAGTAATAAAGATTAAACAAGTCTCAAATAGAGTTTCCACCTGTATTGTAATATCATATAACTGCTTCAGCCTGAAAATGAGTGGAAATCAATCAACAAAGGATAGACAAGTGTCGAATACATCCTTGTAAATTCTGCCATATGAAATAAGTGAGTCAGCTGGAAAGGATTGTTGTCACCCAGTAATAAATGTTAATAAAGCCTAGAATTAAGTACCATTCTGAAATGTAAATATAAAATAAGTGAGAGAGTGTGAGCAAGACAGTTTGAAGCTACCAAGAAAGCTGTAACAAGTCTGGAATAAAGGAATACTGCAGTCACTACATAATATTATGTTGCTGTACCCTTGCATTATGGAGATAGTATGGTTGTATGAAATGCTGAACATCCAAAGTTGTCTAGACCCATATAAATCAAATGTAGCAGGATGCTGTACCTGAACACAGCCAGATATGAACATATATGAATAAAAATGGAATGTATATTAATGTAGCAGTAACATCCCCATCACCAACATTGCTAAGGTTACATACAGGAAACTGCACTAATACATGTAGGGCATATATATCTGCATCTACTAGGAATGTACAGTATATGTATAGGTAGTGTAAGTTGTTAATGTAATATTTCTCCACCCTATCCTATTTTCACAAATTATACCATTCCACAACAAACTGGGTATGTGTATTCACAATTAATTCCCATGGACATTTGTCCTGTTGGATCATACATATCTGCATGTACATTGATGCATGTGCCCTGTTCACATATCCAAACCTGATGGCCTGTTGCCATCAATCAACCCTGCATGCTGTTGGAATGTGCACTGTTGTTCTAAATATGCATGTGTTATGTTTGCTGCTCAATGTTCAGAATTCATAGGTGTTTGGTTAATGGGAATACTGATGCATGCTGTTACAGCTAATTTTTTGAATGGTGTTGTTTGTTACTAACCCAAAATGCCATAAAATACTGCTAAACATAGGACAACAGGGAAGGTGGGTTCCAGCGGACCCACCTCTCCCACCTCAGCTGGCGAGTGCACCTGGCACCAGTGCCGAGGCTGGGACCTCCTCCTCCGGTGGCCCTGTGCCACCTTTGGGTGGAAGCGCTGCAGGGGATGGGGCTTATCCCCCCTCTGCAAGCATGGCCGAAGGAGAGCCTCCACTCACCTTCCATAGGGTCCAGTCTGTGATGCGTAGTGAGATCAGGCGTTCTGTGACTAATCCCCTACGCCAGCTCGAGGTGAGAGTGGCGCAACTCATGGGTGTGCCTGCCTGTCCTATCCAGCCCCCAGCACAGCCCCAGCCTGGGCTGTGAAGGTGCAGTGGTAACTGCCCATGAGTGGAGATCTCAGTTCCACTGTTGCCATCTGTGGGTTCATGGGCTCGCGATATACAAACATCTGTCCCCGTCAATTGTGTTTACCACCCACATGTGTCATACTCCGCCCCTGTATGCTCTTGTTTGTCTTGTCTGTTAACCTCCCCAACCTACCTCCCCAAATATACCTACTTCCTGTACCTCACATTCCACTTTCACCTGAAAAAAAAATAAAAAAGGGCACTCTGTTCCCACAAAAAAAATATGCCCCATACATAGCTGCCCAATTCGCACACATGTCCGCTGGACATGTAAACTGATAATTCTAATTGGCAGTACAACATATTTTGTTGTCCTCACCCCTCCCTGAGGGGTGGAAGGTTTCAAATTTCACAGCAAATTTCAAACATATGCACAGCTGTTGCTGGTAAAGAAATGGGCAGCTTTGTACCTTCCCTACACCCATCCTGCACATCCCAAGCTGGTTTCCCTACTGTCTTTCCCTCTTTGTGCCCCCTTTTTCACCACTTTCCTATTTCCCCATTTTCTTTTCTTTAAAAGAAATTAGTGCGGGTGTTAGTGGGAGTAAACACTTTTAAGCAGTAGTCAGCGGGTGTGCGCTTGTGTGTGGTTAGCTAAGCATAGAAAAGCATAGCTAAGCATCGTGCAAACTTGCGCAAACCCACTTACAACTGCTTAAAAGTGCCTTAGTCACTCTGTATGACAAGGCCTGTAGTCTGCTCATCAGCAAAATAAAATACCCCTGTCAGCCTCGAACCCCGGACCTTGGAAACACTAGTCTGCATGAATTACCACTGAGTCACAGCAGATATACAAGAACTTGGTGCTGAAAGAAATATATCATGAAATACAAGGAGTGAATGTAAAGGGAAAATAGGAAGGCCATTACACAAAGCTTGTTCTGTGTATCTTTACTGGCAATTCTTGTGGAATTGCATTACATTAGTGTGAGAAGAGAAACAGCCATGCTAGTAGGTAATAATAGGTTCATAGGTTCATAGGTTCATACTAGGCTATCTGCCCATGGGCATTTATAAGCCTAGCCAGAGTGTGTATGGCTTTCGCCACCCATTTTAAATTAATTTTGCTATGCCCTTTTTCAAGGTTAGTATACTGTGCCTCTGTCTAACAGTGACACAGAAGTGATACCCGGGGTAAACCTACGATCTCCCATCCACTCATCAAGATTCCTCTTGAAGAGAGTTAATGAGGGACTCTGCCTAACCTGGACTGGGATTTTATTCCAGAGTGAAGGGAGCCTCTGGGTTATGAATCTGTCCCTCCAGCATGTCCTATTTATTTCAGTGCTGAGGTTCAAGTCCCTCGAGCACGTAGCTCGATGGGATTTGGATTTTCTGAGGTGCAGCATGTCCATTAATTCTGGGTTGGACATGGCTTTATACACCAGGCACAGATTGCCTCTGAGCAGGCGGTATGCCACTGAGTAGAGCTGGAGTTTCTTTAACCGGGCAGCATACGGCATCTGTTTGAGCCCCTTGATCCTCTTGGTGAGGTACTTTTGGGGTCTTTCCAGTTGCTGCAGGTGTCTGGTAAGGTACATCCCAAAAGGGGCATTGTACTCAATTATGGGCCTGATGAGGGATGAGTAAAGAGGCACAATGACCTCCCCTGATCTAGATGTGAATCACTTCATGATTAGGTGGGCTATATAAAATGTTTTTCTAACCACTTTGGCCACGTGGTTGTCAAATGAGAGATTGCTATCAACTTGGGTCCCCAGGTCCCTAATTACTTCTTCTGTACTTAATGGATTACCACCTATGTGGTAATTTGTGGGCACTTTGTTTTTGCCAAAGGGGATGACTATACACTTTTTGGTGTTTAGCTTGAGGCCATGGCTCTGGCACCAGTTGTCTGTTTCTATGAGGCCCTTTTGGAGGATGCTTGTGTCGGCTAGAGAGTCTATTATGGTGCCCAGTTTGCAGTCATCTGCGAACTTGGTCAGCCAAAGTCCTTCCATGTTGGCCTGTACCTCTGAGAAATATATACTGAACAAGAGAGGTCCCAGGACTGAGCCTTGTGGGACGCCACTTGTAACTGGTTTGGAGTCTGACATGGCTCCAGCTATTCTAACCATGTGGGTTCTGACCTTGAGCCAGTTTGCAACCCATCTAGTGACATAGGGGTTTATATTTAAGCTGGTGAGCTTATCTATAATGCCAGAGTGGGGTATTGTATCGAAGGCTTTTGTGAGGTCCAGGTAGGCTGTGTGGACACTTTCCCCTTGTCAATGGCCTTGGTGACTGTTTCAAAGAAATCAACCAGGTTTAAGAGGCAGGATCTGCCCTTAACAAAGCTGAACTGGTTAGGATCCAGTGTCTGTAGGTCCCCAATATCTTTATTTATAAGGTCCATGATGATCCTTTCCATAGCTTTGCAGACCAAGCTAGTGAGACTTATGGGGCGATAGTTTCCAGGATCCATTGAGGCACCACCTTTGTGGAGAGGGACCACTGTTGCTGTATGCCACTCTTTGGGTACATATCCTGTAGTAAGGCTGAGATTGAACAGTAGTTTTAGGTTTGGGTTTTGCTCTTCTTGGAGTTCATGTAGGACGCAGCCCGGGACACCGTCTGATCCCATTGATGCTGTGTTTTTTGCTTTGGAGAGGGCGGCTCTTACCTGAGCATCTGAGATGTCAGGGGGGCAGCACTCTGCTGGGATAGATATTCGCCCTTTTGGTGGGGAGGGGGGGGAGTTTGCACTGAACCTGTCAGCTAAGATGTTGGCAATGTCTGTGGGTTCGGTGTATTTTTTGTCATTTTGGACTAATTCTGAGCATATCTGGGAATTCCCACCCAGGTTCCTACATAACTAAAGAAAGCCTTGTGATTATCCTTAGTGTCCTGTGCAATTTTTCCTCTTGAAGCTGGCCTTAGACGATATTATGAGTGCCCGTAGTTTTTTGCTAATACTGATAAAAGATGCCTTCCCTTTTTGGGATTTTGCTCTATCATGTAGTAGCTTCCTCCTTCTATTGTATAGTTTTTTTATGGCTGGGGTCCACCAGACAGGACGTCTGCCTTTAGAGGATTGGGTCTTGGTTTTATTTGGGATTGCATGATCCATGCATTCCTGAAGGTGTTCATAGAATGCGTTTATAAAGGATTTTGCGGTCTGGGCCGTATTATCCACAGGCCCGGGGGCTTTGAAGGATTCCACCTCGGTTTTGAGGAGTGTGAAATTTGTTTTAGAAAAGTTTTTCACTGTGGTTTTCTGGGCATGGGGTGGGGTCGGGATGTGAATATCCTGTGTGATTAGTTTATGGTCTGATCTTACCAGTGAGGGATACACTTCTGGTCTGGAACATAGAGTCCCCATGTTGGTGATGATCAGGTCCAGTATGTTTTCCCCTCTTGTGGGAGTGGTAACAAGTTGTTCCATAGCATTTGAGTTTATAAATTCTAGGAACCTTTGGGCTAGGGTGTTGGAGCTAGAGTAATGCTCACAGTCTATGGTTGGGTAGTTGAAATCACCCAATATAATGGTGTTTGGAGAGACCTTCATATTTTCCAGTGTTCTCAGGAAGGCCGAGTGGGGTTCCTGGGTTTGGGAGGGTGGTCTGTAGCAGGCTATAAACTGGAAGGCAGTTTTACCCGCTGTTAGTTGCACATGGATAGTCTCTGATGCTTCATGCTGTGCCACCAACCTGGAGGTGTGGGTATATTTGACGAATATTGATACTTCCCCATCTTTTGTGGTTCGGTCCAAGTTTTGGGGCCGAAAAGCATGGTATGAGGTATAACCTGGTAGTGCTGGGGTGCTCTCGAGAGCCTTGAACCAGGTTTCTGTTACTGCACAGATATCGATGTTCTCCATGCTAAGGAGAGTTTCGAGTGCGTGCATCTTGAGGTTTAGACTTCTGGCGTTGAGTAGCATTACTCTTAGTTTCTTATCCCTTGTGATACCTATGGAGGTGGGTTTGTCTTTTGAGCCTTGCCTAAAAAAGGCACTATGGGGGTAGCAAGAGCCTTTGCCAATGTCTGAAAGCCCAGGGGTGACAGGTGCAAGCTGTCCCTAGTGAAGCATTGTGGTTTGTCGAGCATGTCGTCCCAGGCTGACAGGCATTGGATCCCCTTTGAATGACACCAATACTTAAGCCAATTGTTGAAATTGATAATCGTGTCTTCATACTGTGGCATCATTCTTGGTGAGGGTAAGATGCTACTCAAGGTCAGGGTCATACCGGCCTGGGCTACATGCTCAGGGAGCTCCTCTATGTCTCTTTTCATGTAGTCCAGAGAGGTACATCTCAGGTCATTCACACCAGCATGGACAATGACTGAGTCATATTTGTACGTGCGTTGGAGTGACCTGAGTGCTTGTGTTATGTGGCGGATCCTAGCGCAATGATACAGTAGAACCTTACAAACCTCACACAGTATCAGAGCAGGATAAACACCGCCATATTTGAATAGGTAAGAGGCCATACCTCCCAACTGTGACTGATTTACAGGGATGTCCCTGATTTGCAAACAACTGTTACCTGTGCCCCACTGACTCCCTGTGAAATGTACTAACAGTAGGCAGAAAGGTGGGGAATTCCACGTAATGGTAACTGTCAATAAGTTAAAGTAGACACTACTTGCATTTCAGAAATGGTGTAGTAATACATATGCTCAAAATACCCCACAGTCACAACTGCAAAATATCTGAAATATATCACGGGTGTATCCCACTGACATGTACCTTTCCCTAAGGCTGGTATATACCTGAGAGTATTTGAGGCCTGCAAGTGTCAGAAACACACAGGCATATCAGCCTGTCTGCTGTTACATACTCTGCGAATAGCTGTAGAATTACTTCCACAAGCATGCCCTTATGTAGGAGTACAACACAGAAATATCAAAGGATTTAGCCATCTAACATACTAATGACAGTATAGCAGTTCACAAGCACTGCATGTGCCTGATATTCATAATTGTTAGTACAATATACTTAGTTGTCCTCACCCCTCTCTCAGGGGTGGAAGGTTTCAAATGTCACAGCAAATGTCAAACATATGTACAGCTATTGCAGTTAAAGAAATGTGCAGCTATGGACCTTCCCTACACCCAGCCTGCACATCCCTAGCTGGTGTCCTCACTGACTTCCTGCTTCCTGCTTACAACTGTCTAAAAATGCCTTATTCACTCTGTATGACAAGGCCCATACCCCTGTAAGTGTCAAACCCCAGACCTTGAGCTCACCAGACTGCATGAAGTGCCACCAAGCCACAGCAAACATATAAGAACTTAGTGCTGAAAGAAATATATCATGCATTACAAGGAGTGAATGTAAATGGAAAATAGGAAAGCCATAGCAACACATTCCAGTAAAGACAAATATCAGGCATTCAAAAAGTGAATGTAAAGGGAAAATACAAAAGCCATAGCAACACATTGCAAGAACTACTGTTTTATGCCAGTTAATCCTCAAATCCCACAGGTAAGTACATACTCCCATGTAAACAGTGTTAGCATTAGCAGGTGTGAGTTAACATACACACTGAGAAGAGTGAACTGGAAGAAGCAACAGTCAGGTTTCAGTACAACATGCATTTCAGTGGCTACAACACAGTGTTAGATATGAGAGATATACCAACCTTCTGACTCACACAACAGTGTCCACAGCAAACCAGCATAGTCCCCACCTTGCAAAACTGAAAGGCCTATGCCTACCTAACCTATCATTTTATAGCAGTGTCCTGAAATCACAGTGAGAACTGCAATTACCACACAGCAGGCTGCATGCAATTACTAAATGTTGGCCACCGATTGGTGCAGAGGCCATCACATGGACATGTGCAGATACCTACAAAAGCAGCCTATACTGCCAGTCCACACATGCAATAATATCATTGCAGCAACTGGAGGGAGAGAGCGAGATATATATATAGAGACAGAGACAAAAAAAAAAAAAATAAAAAGACAGCAAGCCAGCCAGCAAGCCAGCAGAAAAAAAGCTGTCAGAGACAAAGGTAATATAAACTACATAATCTAATAATCTATATACTGTGAACCCTCCATATTTGTTAGCAGTCTGTATCTATATGTATATGCAGATGTGCATAGGGCAAGGGACATACTGCAACTGTTAGTGAAGGCTGGACATACATATGTAGTTCAAGGTTGCTATGTGCACATATCAATGTAGGTTGTAGTGTGTGTGCCATTGAAAACAGCATGTAGTGCAGGTATATGTCATGTGGTGGTGAACTTCTGTGGGACTGAGCCAGTGAGGCCTGCTACAGCTATACAGCCTGAGGACAGCATAATGCATTATGCACAACACTGTGCAATATCATTACAGAATGGTATGTCTCACAACTGTTTCAGAAGTGATATTCCCACCATGAAAGAAGGGCAGTCTATGTGCCTACATGTGCATGTATATGTACAGCAATGGATGTTTAGAAGTGTGTGTGTGTGTATATATATATATATATATATATATATATATATATATATATATATATATATAAACTATATATATATATATATATATATATATATATATATATATATATATATATATATATATATATATATATATATATATATATATCGATATATATGTATATCTATCTATCTATATATCTACAAATCCATATATATATATATATATATATATATATATATATATATATATATCTATATATATATATACATAGATAGAGAGGTATGTACAGATAGATGGAAATATATAGATAGATAGAATATGTATATACATATAGATATAATAGATACATACATATATAGATATATATGTAGATACATACATATATACAGATAGATATGAAATGTCTATAGATATGTGTATATATATATATATATATATATATATATATATATATATATATATGGTTATATATAGTGGTGTGTATATGTATATATATATATATATATATATGTATATATATACATATATATATAAATATATATAGATATATATAGATATACATATGGATATATATATATATAGATATGAATATATATATATATATGTATATATATATATATATATATAGATATATAGATATATATATATAGATATGTATATATATATATATATATATATATATATATATATATATATATATATATATATACATATAGATATGGATATATTGATATATATATATATATATATATATATATATATATATATATATATATATTTATATGTATATATATATATATATATATATATATATATATATATATTAAGAGAGAGTGAGAGAGGGGGACATGGGGGCAGATGTACTGCAACAGGTGCCTGGTGACCAAAGCATGGACTGAACACCAATGTTGATACTGCAGTACCATACCCCATTCCAAAACATGTTACCCACTAACTACCACATAGGTGGTTGCCCGCCTACCACTGGATGTGTCAGAAGGGAACATGGGACACAGGTGTACTATAGCCTCCCCTTTTATATCTACAGTGGCACACTAGTCTTCTAATCCCTGTACATGGTACGTGTCATCACAAAAGGTGTGTCAGCTAGGGAAATGTAAGTTAGTGTACCCCTCTACACCTCACAATGTCCTATACAGTATGTACCTCCCATGAGAACTACAGCAAGTGGAAAGGCCACAGACATACCTAACAAAGATGGATAATGCCCTCAAACACATTCCCTATGCAGACTGACTCTCAAAACCACAGCTAGAGTGCCTTGCATACTTCCTACACAGAGGTTAGTAGATGTCATACATACCCCTGATGAATGTTATGGAGATAGGTAATATGCCCTGTGAGTTACCTCTGTGTAACCGTTTCACAGGAGCAAGTAAAATCACTTTACATGTGTCCCAAAGGGCAGGGTAGCATATGGCTAGGCTGCCCTAGGCCCAGGGCCAATAGCATAGTACCTACCTATGACACAATGCACACACACATGTACTCAGTGCAATACCAGCTATGTGATGTTGAATGAGTGTGACACTGATTGTGTGCAAGGTCTGTAAAGGTGTGATAGCTTAGTGTGAGTTTGTGTCTGTCATGGTAGTTGGTGTCCTTGGTGTGAGGCCAGAGAAAGATGTGTCAGTTATCGGGATGCAAACATAGTAGATTGGCATATGATGTGCCGTACTTCCCTGTGTACGACTGCAGTGTCCCATCGTAGGCAGAAGCAATACATGTATGCTCAGTAAGTGGTACTGCTGTTGAATCCAGCTCACATATGAACTGTTGTACTACCTGATGTTGTAGGCCTAAACACTACAGTATGGTGTATGTTCACATTCCCTGGTAACACTGTCTGGTGTGTTTCCTGTAGTCTGCACAGATTACATACCTCATGCATAGGTATCTGTAAGTAGGGGCACACAGTACTATAAGGTACACAGTTAATGCTCATCTGTGTTGTCATACATTTGTGTGTTGTATGTATGTGTAATGTGTGTGTAATGATGCCTGTACCATGGCCGCAATCACATGTGTGTTACAGGGTATGTGTGTGTACTTGGCAGCATGTATACTCTATGACAGCAGTATGCTGGTTATAGTAACAACTGTGCACATATGTCAGGTAGGGGTATGGCATCAAAGACTAGGGTGGATTACCATTGAAACTGTAAATGTGCATTGCATTCATTGCACGGGATGACAATATTCTTCATCCACTAGCTTGATACATACCCCCAGTGTGAGGTTGTGCATTGTATCCCACACAGTGTGCCGAGTGCTTGTGTATACTAGTTTGTTGTATGGAGTGTGGCAGGCACTGTCAGACAGTTGTGGGCTGAGCACTGATATGTGGTATCAAACATGTGTATCCCCTGATAGACAGATGCTATATGTGGCAGTTAAGTGATATCAGTACATTAGAATATTAAGTGTACCACATGACCTGCTCACATATTTTTCTTTTCCTTCCAGGGTGATGGTGCCTCAGCAAAACCCACCTTATACAGCAGCAGAGGATCAGGAGATCCACCACAGCCTGGTGCAGAATTACTGTGTGCTGTTTTCCAGGATCAGCCAGAACCAGCATGAGAGGGCTGCACTGTGGCAAGATCTTGTCTGTTGGGTAAATGACATAGGCATGCATAACCAGACATATGAGCAGGTATGCCATCACTGCAGTGATTTAATTAGACATGTCTGGCAGCGTGCGTCTGATATCCACAGACAACAGCTTCCGCAGGCAGTGGGGTACCTATCCACTGCCCCTCACCAGTGTGGAGGAGCACCTCCTAAGTGTTGTGGCTCCAGGCCAACAACAGCAACATCCACAAACATGTGTCATCATGGAGGCCAGAGCCACCCAGCATGTTGAAATGGAGCGTGCAGGTAACATGCTATATCTGTAGTTGACTGATCTCTGTACTGGTAGTTTATGCATGTGTGAGATGTGTACTGTTTGTGTAGCTGTTAACCTGTCTGTTCTTCTGCAAGATTGATATTCTGAGCATAATCTGTACACCTGTGAAAGTCACCTGTTGTACTACTGTACTTTATCATACTCACAGTATCAATGGCACAGTTGTGACCACTGGCAATCACTGTCATATTTTTGCAGGTCCCTCTGGAGTGACAGCAAGGCAGCCAATCCATGCTGGTGAGTGTGTAATAACAATACTATTGCTAATGACATGTGCATGTCATATGGAGGTGTAGTCTATGCACATGTAACACACCTACGCATAATGCATGCTGTGCATGTTTGCTGTGAGACTATGCATATCCCATTATTCTCAATAGCTGCCCCACTCACATGCAATACACAGAGCATGACACACATGTGTGGCAACACAGTACTGGACATTGTATAGGCATACCTGATACACATGTACACAGCACACACATGTTTGGCATATACACTACACCTTAGCCTGCTACACATGTCCAATCATGACACCTGCTGTATGGCCACCCTTCAGTATCCCACTTATCAACTACGCAGCACACATAATATACCTGAGGGGTAGAGGCCTATCATGTCTTTGTGCAACAGTCTTGAACAAATAATACATTCATGTTAGGCAATGCTCACTATTGGCCACCTTGCAAACCCATGTAGCAAGTGGCTGTGTAATTGTGGATGTAGTCATGTTACTGCACGTCAGGTACAGCATGCTAGCTGCCTGTCTGGCACACATTATTATTGTTGACTGATCACAAGAAGCATGTTGATCATGGCTGACGTTACTACACCACATCCAGTTCCGCCGACCACAAAAGTACACATAGCAGTCATTGCGTCGCACCGTCATATGTGTGTGTGTGTGTGTGTGTGTGTGTGTGTGTGTGTGTGTGTGTGTGTGTGTGTGTGTGTGTGTGTGTGTGTGTGCAAATATATGCACCCACAGCTTGTAACACTTGCACAACATTGTTATGTCCTTGTACACATTGTGTCATAGGGTGGAGACAATCACTGAACAACTACACACAAGCATCAAGTACACATATACTGTTATTAACAAGGGCTGTCTACACTTGCACTGCATGTTCCTGTGCAACACATAATCTGCATGCTGACACGTGTGCAGTGATGTCTTTCCTTGTGATACTGTCACCCACCCTAAAACAGTATTGTGTATGTGTTGGATTGCAGGTGTGTCTGTGTTTGTATCTGCTGTACTGAGGAGTGTGCCTGTGTGCCTGTTTGCTTGTGTACCTGTTTGCTTGTGTGCCTGTGTGCTTGTGCGCCTGTGTGCTTGTGCACCTGTGTGCATGTGCGCATGTGTGCCTGTGTGCATGTGTGCATGTGTGCATTGCGCATGTGTGCATGTGTGCCTGTAAGCATGTGTGCCTGTGCGCATGTGTGCATGTCTGCATGTGTGCCTGTACACCTGTGTGGTAATATCGTGTACACATTTGTAAACTGCATTTCCTATCTTCCTCTCACAGGTTCTAATGTTGCTGTGGTGGAGTGCAGCAGGGAACCTGAAGCCACTGCTGGGGATAATGATTATGATGATACATGTGTAATGGCACAGGGAGGTGTGACAGGGTCTGTCGTTGGTCAGTCAATTGACACTACACAGCAGTCAACCCCATCAATGTGCACAGTCATCCTGCCTATACATCCATTGTCACTAATGTCCTTAGCTGAGGGATAGCATACAGTGGGCATTGAGCAGGGTAGTGTGGTATCATTGGCACATGCATCCCCCTCACAGCAGCCATGGCCAGATTCCTGACATGGTACCACACAGGCAGATGTCCAAGGGTTCTAGTGGGAGCATCCGTGGTCATACTGCCCCTGGCAGATGTGCCCACAGAGGTCTTTCAACCTCAGCTATGTTCCGGTCTGTAATGCAGGCACAGGCACGTATGGAACGATACACCAGACAGGGTCTGAGGGAGCTTAGAGCACATCACACCGCTATGAATGACACTATGCGTGATGTTGTGTCTGCCATCTGTAACATCAGCGAGGTCATTGATAGACATTGGGGGGACACATTAGATCTCTTCCACAACTACATATCCAGGAGCCAGGACAGTGCAGGATGGTTGAGGCATCAACGTGGACATATGCCAGCAACATTATCAGCTGGCAGTCTTCGCGGATGACAACAAACCCGCAGCAGCTCCCATAGTGCCAGTACCAGCCCCAGCAATGCTGGGTCTGTGCTGTCATTAGACCATCCTAGAAGACGACATGCATGTGGCCCTGGACAGTCCCAGCAGGGACATGTGTCCAGTCAACAACCCACTGCTTCTGATGACAGCACCCAGTCTGGCTTAGTACCTGATACTGTCCGTAGCCCCCCTGCCAGGCACAGGTACAGTGTCCGTGGCCAGAGACAGTGATCTGTATGACCTGGCAGGTACAGTCTGAGGCTGTCCACAAACACCCGTATATGGCAGCCACATGGTGGAACTGTGTGCATGCATACACACACACACACATAATGCTAACACCTAGGGCTAACACATACACACACACATTGCAGCAACATTGCCCCATATTGTACTGTTGTCCCTCACTAACACACACACACACACACACACACACACACACACACACACACACACACACACACACACACATACATGTCAATTGGATGTGTCAATGGCAGACTCTGGCAAACCAAGTACACACCCTGTGCATAAGATGAAACTGTGCCACCTCCTGCCATCTGTAACATTGATGCAGGAACAGGGTAGCATGGTGCTGATGCACAGGGTGACAACATAGGTCTGTAGTAATATTATCATGTTGTTAACAGTACAGTGTAATGATATTGTTGTGGGTATATTCAAGCATGCATGATGCATTACCTATGTTTGTCATTGCAGTTTTGTATACACCAGTGTTAATTCCCAAAGTGTACTGTCTGCACATGTGCCACATGGCTGTTGTGTGTACCTGTGCCTGCATGTATTGGGGTGTGGACAGTGCATGTGTGATGTTTGCAGCACTGAGTTGCAGGTGTACATTTGTGAACATGGTTAGCATGGAACATGACATGGTTTGACAGTATGCTGTGGGGTGATACTGTTTCCAAATGTCAATGGTCTGCATTCTGGTAGTATACACAGCTTACATAGCCTGACATTCAGTGGTCATGACATGGTGTCTCCTCAACTGATACACAGATATAGGAACCTGGTGTCAGTGATATCCCTGCAGTACTACACTATATTCTTACTGAGCCACACACATCCCTGGGAACAATACTCTTTGGCATATAGCAGTCTCATGTACATGCCAATACACTATGGATATGTCCATCCATGACTGCAAATACATACAGTGGCCTACAATGCATTCTACACATGACACACCTAACCACCACAAGGGTATCATACGGACAGATACCTGCTTTCCAAGCCATGCTGTATTGCTGTAACACAACTGTGGCATTGGCATCGGCATGTAGTTAACATAGTATTCCAACAGTACCATGTAGGTGGTAGCACCCATCATGTAGAACAGGTAATGGTGTCTACATGTGGACAAGTGTTATCTTGTCTTTCCTGTGATATTCACATTTCCAAAGGTATTCTGCAGTCCCTCGGTGTATCACCTAAGCAAGAAGGTGTCTGTATGCATATCGGCAACAGTTGCCATACACCTACACTGGGTGACCATCACTCACAGACTTTTCTGTGTTTTAGCATGTCTGACATATATTCCAGACATGAACCCTCACCCACATTAATCTATCAAAGCTTTCATGGGTGTGTGTCACATCGTTGGCCTAGGACACAGATCACTGCAGTAGCCTGCATTGTCACCAACATACATGTATGGCCTAAGGTCTGGTAAGCTGCGGCACATGCTGGCAAAGGTAACAACTGTATTCATATGGGGCAGGCTTCACACATAGGAACTATTAAAGGTGACAGGTACATATCTGTATGTGGCACACACATACCTGATGTGTGCATTGAAATTACTGTTATAATAATATTTGTCATACAATAATAAAAGCAAAACACACAACACATTGACAAACTGCGTGATAAATGCACACATGGCATTTGTAGGATTTAAACCCCTATCTAGGTTATGATACTTGAGACAGATGCATTAGCACAGTGCGCTATTCGCATTACTGGATGTTTTTTCTTCCCCTGCTATATTTATAGGATGCTGACATCATCAGTCTTTCCAAAGAGGAATGTACATCTTTTAGTGTGTTATCCCAGTCTTCAAAAAGGCCATTCCTTTCACAGAAAATTGCATACATACACATCCCCTGCCCCCACACACAGCGTTTGCAGGATTCAAACCCCATCCTAACTATGTTATGATACTTGAGAGAGAGGCATTAGCACAGTGCACTATTCGCATTACTGGATGATTTCCCTTCTCCTGCTGTATTTATAGGGTGCTGACATCATCAGTCTTTCCAAAGAAGAATGTACATCTTTAACTATCCCTCAGTATGGGGGTTAACAATATCTGTACATTAACAGATGCCTAGTTCAGGGTCATATATGCACACTGGCACTGCCAGGTTATGTTCTATAGCATGCTTTGTGACCACAGGACTTGTAACACACAACACAAGTAGGGGGTGTATCCATATACATCACAGATACACACACCTCTGGGTTGGTACCACTGCACTAAGCATGACAGGCCATACATATACAACTACCATTGTGCAAAACTGCCTTTTGGTTTGGTGTGTAGTTCAGACCCCCCCCCATACCCAGTAACCACACTTGGCTTTCTTGGGTACAGTGTAGGATATGCAGGTCTTCACACACACCATTATAGTGGTTGACTTCAGGTACACAAATATTGACTGGGGATACTACTCAGGCCCTCAACCACATCACCCTACAGCCACTACAGTTTGTGAATCCATGTGCTATGGCACAACCAGTCACCACACCCACAAGGGGGGATACATCTTGGACCTGATCATCACCAACATGGGGACTCTATGTTCCACACCAAAGGTAGAACCACCATTGTTAAGATCAGACCATAAACAACTTTCCTTGGACATCCATATCCCGTCCCCACCCCCAGCCAAGGAAATCACTGTAAAGAACTTCTCAAAAGCAGACTTTGCACTTGTGAAGACTGGGGTGGAATACTTCAAAGGCCCCATGCTGGAGGATAATACAACCCAATCTGCAGAATCCTTTACAAATGCATTGTATGAGCACTTGCAGGTATGCATTGATCATGCTATCCCAAATAAAACCATGACTCCTCCAAAACAGGAGACCTGTCTGGTTGACCCCAGCCATATATAAGCTGTACAACAGAAGGAGGAAGCTACTACATAACAGAGCAATATCATAACCTCTCCTTTGCTAATCACATTGACAGAGTCATTGCAAAGACCTTTATATAGCCCTCCTTATCACATGGGTGTTTGCATGTAGATCATGGGAGGTCATTGTGACCCTCTACTAGTCACTCATCAGGTCCGTGTTTGACTACAATGCCCATTTTGGGGTGTGCCTTACCCAACACCTGCGGCAACTACAGTGAACACAACAGTACCTCCCCAAGAGGATCATGGGCTACACACAGATGTCCTATGCAGCTCAACTAAAGGATCTCCAGCTCTATTCAGTTGCTTAATGCCTACTCAGAGGTGATCTATGCCTGACGTATGCAGCCATTTCAAACCCAGAAGTAATGGACATGCTCCACCTCATAACATCCAAGACCCATAGAGCTACACACTCCAGGGACTTAAACCTCAGCACAAAAATAAATAGGACATGCTGCAGGGACAGATTCATTACCCAGAGGCTCCCCTCACTCTGGAATTGAATCCCAATTAAAGTTAGACATAGCCCCTCGCCAACCCTCTTCCAGCGAAATACAGCCGCATGGATGGAAAATTGCAATTTCACCCCTGGGATCTCCACTGTGTCCCTGCTTGACAGAGGCACAGCAAACTAGCCTTAAAGGGTGCCTTCTGTGACCTACTTTACAGAGGCACAGTAGGCTACTCTACTGGGGAGGTGGATGCCAAATGCACTCTGCCTAGGCTTATGAATTCCCTAGGGCAGACAGCATAGTATCAACCTCTGCACCTATGTTTATGTTCAGGATGCACAATACTTGTTGCTGCTACTGTTTGCAGTTCTTTATTGCCGTAGCTTTCCCAGTTTCTATGATCAACTTGTGTATCTGCGTAACATGTTTGATCATGACAGGGTTCCAGTATATTAATATATGTGTCTGTTGTCATTTAACTGTATGCACAGGGCAGATTGCTGGATCGTGGGAGGTTCCTGGCTTAACACATACAACTGCCAGAGATGTGTGACTGACTGCTATACTCAGACATGGCCTAAGTGTGTGAGCATGCCCAGTTTAGGCTTTCCATGATTTGTTGCCTGACATATGTCTCATTTATCCAAGTGTGTGAACATGCCCAGTGTGACCTTTCCATATGTTGTGATCTGGAGTCCACTACATTTCTGGTTGTGTGAACATGACCAATATTGACATTTATACTGTGTGTGTTGGAAATATTGTTGTGTTCTTACTGCCAGACACCTTTGTGTCATAACTCAACAGGGATTATGCTGTGCCTGCAGGGTTTCCATGTGATAGTTTGCAAAGACTTGGCAACATTCTCTCTTACTGGGTGAGCACTGCAATACTGTCATGGTGTAGTGGTTCAGTATTTTCACTATGGTGCACAGTATCATGGGTTTGAGTCCCATTACTGCATTAAATGTTCATACTGAGCAGACCAGACTGGTTAAGGGCCAGTTGGGCAACTATGAGCATGTTGCATTTTGTTCAGCTATGGCCTACTTAAACCAGGCTTGTCCGACATTGCTGTGTATTCACCAACTTGGGTGGACATTGCCAAACATTACTCCACATTGACCACAGTTGTACTAGTTGGTGTGTGTGATTCTGTTCATAGGTTCATACTAGGCAATCTGCCCTAGGGCATTTATAATCCTAGCCAGAGTGTGTTTGTCTTTCAACACACATTTTAAGTGGAGTTTGCCATGACATTTTTCAAGGTTAGTATACTGTGCCTCTGTCTAGCAGTGACATAGAAGTGATACCCAGGGTAAACCTACAATCTCACATCCACTCATCATGATTCCTCTTGAAGAGAGTCAATGAGGGACTCTGGCTAACCTGGAGTGGGGGTTTACTCAAGAGTGGGGGGAGCCTCTGGGTTATGAATCTGTCACTCCAGCATGTCCTATTTATTTCAGTCCTGAGGTTCAGGTCTCTTGAGCGCGTAGCTTGATGGGATTCTGAGTTTCCGAGGTGCAGCATGTCTATCGATTCCAGGTTGGACATGGCTTTATACATCAGACACAGATTGCCTCTGGGCAGGTGGTATGCCACTGAGTGGAGCTGCAGTTTCTTTAACCGGGCAGCAAATGGCATGTGTTTGAGCCCTTTGATCCTTCTGGTGAGGTACTTTTGTGGACTTTCCAGCTGCTGCAGGTGTCTGATAAGGTACATCCCACAAGGGGCATTGTACTCAATTATGGGCCTGATGAGGCACGATGACCTGCCCTGATGTAGATGTCAATACCTTCATGATTAGGTGGGCTATATGAAATGTTTTTCTAAACACTTTGGCCACTTGGTTATCGAATGAGAGATTGCTATCAGCTTGGGTCCCCAGGTCCCTTTTCACTTCTTCCATACTTAATGGGTTACCACCTATGTGGTAATTTGTGGGCACTTAGTTTTTGACAAAGGGGAGGACTATGCACTGTTTTGTGTTTAGCTTGAGGACATGGCTCTGGCACCAGTTGTCTGTTTCTATGAGGCCTTTTTGTAGGATGCTTTTGTCCACTGGAGGGTCAATTATGGCATCCTGTTTGCAGTCATCTGCAAACTTGTTCACCAACAGTCCTTCTGTGTTGGCCTGTACCTCTGAGAAAGATATACCAAACAAGGGAGGTCCCAGGACTGAGCCTTGTGGGATGCCACTTGTAGCTGGTTTGGGGTCTGACATGGCTCCAGCATTTCTGACCATGTGGGTTCTGTCCTTGTGCCAGTTTGCAACCCATCTAGTGACATAGGGGCTTATATTGAAGCTGGTGATCTTATCTATGATAACCAAGTGGGGTACTGTATGGAAGGCTTTTGCAAGGTCCAGGTAGGCTGTGTGGACCACCTTCCCCTTGTCAATGGCCTTGGTGACTGTTTCAAATGACTAAACCAGGTTTAAGAGGCAGGATCTGCCCTTAACAAAGCCAAACTGGGTAGGATCCAATGTCTGTAGGCCCCCAATATGTTTATTTCTGAGGTCCATGATGATCTTTCCATAGCTTTGCAGACCAAGCTAGTCAGGCTTCTGGGGCAATAGTTTGCAGTATCCATTGAGGCACCACCTTTGTGGAGAGGGACCACTGTTGCTGTACACTGCTCTTTGGGTACATATCCTGTGGTAAGGCTGATATTGAACAGTGGTTTTATGTTTGTGTTCAATTCTTCTTGGGGTTCATGTTGGACACAGCCCAGGACACCGTCTGGTCCCATTGATGCTGTGTGTTTTGCTTTGGAGAGGCTGGCTGTTATGTGAGCATCTGCGATGTCAGTGGGCCAGCACTCTGCTGGGACAGATATTTGCCTTTTTGGTGGGGGGGGGAGTTTGCACTGAACCTGTCAGCTCAGATGTTGGCAATGTCTGTGGGTTGGTGTATTGTTTGTCATTTTGGACTACTTCTGAGAATAT
This sequence comes from Protopterus annectens, assembly GCF_019279795.1. NCBI lineage: Eukaryota > Metazoa > Chordata > Ceratodontiformes > Protopteridae > Protopterus > Protopterus annectens. The sequence goes on from NC_056747.1 coordinate 1,028,951,619, forward strand.
CTGGGGATTCCCACAGGTTCCTACCATAAGTAAAGAATGCCTTGTGATTATCCTTGGTGTCCTGTACAATTTTTATCTCAAAGATGGCCTTAGACGATCTTATGTGTGGCCATAGTTTTTCAATAATACTGATCAGAGATGCCTTCCCTTTTTGGAATTTTGATCTATCATATAGTATCTTCCTCCTTGTATTGTATGGTTTGCTTATGGCTAGGGTTCACCAGACAGGATGCCTGGCTTTGGAGGATTGGGTCTTGGTTTTATTTGCGATTGCATGATCCATGTATTCCTGAAGGTGTTCATAGAATGCATTTATAAAGGGTTATGAGGTCTGGGCCATATTTTCCACAGGCACAGGGGCTGTGAAGGATTCCACCTCAGTTTTGAGGAGTTTGACATTTGCTTTAGTGAATAATTTTCACTGTGTTTTTCTGGCCATGGGCTGGGATCGGGATGTGAATATCCAGTGAGATTACTCTCTGGTCTGATCTTACCACTGAGGGATACACTTCTGGTCTTGGGCATAGAGTCCCCATGTTGGTGATGATCAGGTCCAGTATGTTTCCCCTGTTGTGGGAGTGGTAGCAAGTTGTTCCATAGCATTTTGGTTTATAAATTCTGGGAACCTTTGGGCTAGGGTGTTGGGGCTAGGGTAATGCTCCCAGTCTATGTTTGGGTAGTTGAAGTCGCTCAATATAATGGTGTTTGGGGAGACCTTCATATTTTCATGTGTTCTCCAGTCAGCCAAGTGTGGTTCCTGGGTTTAGGAGGGTGGTCTGTAGCAGGCTATGGACTGGAAGGCGGTTTTAGCCACTGTTAGCTGCACATGGATAGTCTCTGATGCTTCATGCTGTGCCACCAACCTGGGGGTGTGGGTATCTTTGACAAATATTGATACTCACCCTCCTTTTGTAGTTTGTTCCATGTTTTGCAGCTGTAAAGCATGGTATGAGGTGTAACCTGTTAATGCTAGGGTGCTCTTGGGAGCCTTGAACCAGGTTTCTGTTACTGCACAGATATCAACATTCTCCATGCTGAGGAGAGTTTGGAGTGCATGCATCTTGCAGTTTAGACTTCTGGCATTGAGTAGCATTACTTATAGTTTCTTATCCCTTGTGATACCTACAGAGGTGGGTTTCTGTTTTGAGCCTTACCTAAAAAAGGCACTATGGGGGTGACAAGAGCCTTTGGCAATATCGAAAAGGCCACAGGTGATAGGTGAAATCCATCCCTAGCGAAGCATCATGTCTTGTCGAGCATGTCATCCCAGGCTGACAGGCATTGTATCCCCTTTCATTGAAAGCAATGCCTAAGCCAATTGTTGATTGTTGTAATTGATCATCTTGTCTTCATATTGTGGCCTCATGTTTGGTGAGGGTAGGATGATACTCAAGGTCATCAAGTTTGCATATACTACATGGTGGTAAATGCTGTTTAGCACTACCTTACATTGCTTAACACATGGCAATCATGCCTCAGGTGGTGCTGCAGGGCTGCCTGTGTCACATGCACATACTGCACTCCCTATACATGTTTGGAAACAGGTAGTGTCAAGTTAGGCATCTCTTTTACTATATGTGCGAGTCAGAGAGAGGCATCATTTCCAGGGTTCCTACAGAGCCAGTGTATGTGCTATGCGCTGCCTCTTTGCCAAGGCCAAGGCATACTGGGCACGCCTCCCTTCTGCCTACTGGGACAGGCTCAGGTTGTTCCTCCTCCGAGTCACGCTCTGCCTGTGATGGCCTTGGCACTGGTGGGGGGCTGTTTGGCCCAGGCCTATGCTGGTCCTGCTGCAGCTGTTTTTGCAGAATCATATTATGTAGCTTAGCACATACCATGACAATTTGGGTACATGTAGTTGGTGAGTATTGCAAGGCTCCACCAGATGTGTCCAGGCACCGGAACCGTGACTTGAGCAACCCAAACACACGCTCAATTACATTTCGTGTTTGTGCGTGTGCCTCATTATGGCGTTCCTGTTCAGGTGTGTGTGTGTGTTTCTGATGGGTGTCATCAGCCACAGCTCCAGTGCATAGCCAGCATCCCCCACTAAGTGATCATGTGGGATGTCCCCATTGGTAAATGTCTGGTACAGCTGTGTCAGATGCCAGATATGGGAATCATGGTAGCTTCCAGGGCAGCCAGCACACACATTCATTATTATGCCCTGGGCATCACACACGACCTGACAGTTGGAGGGGAAGCCCTTGCGGTTAATGTAGGCCCTACCCCGCTCACCGGCTGGTGCTTTGATGCGTATATGCGTGCAGTCTATTGCACCCACTACCTCAGGGTATTCTGCTATTTTCTGGAAGAGACGCATATTGCTGGCCAATACCTCATGGGAATTGGGGAAACATACATGATCACCGACATGTGCTGACATGGCATCCAGGAAATGGTGCAGTACCCTGGATGCTGATGCCTGTGATATCCCCATCATATCACCAGTTGGTCTCTGAAAGGTACCTGTTGCTAGTATTCTTAGGCCAACACATACCTTGGTTTCCACTGGGATGGGTTCCCCTCTATTGGTTCTGTGTGTGAGGCGTGGCCTGCACAGCTCAACAATTTGCTGCAGGAGGTCTCTGTCCACTCTATAGCGCTCCACTATCTCCAGCTCATGTAACCCCTGGTAGGTGACCCTGGGCCTATACACTCTTCTCCGTCTCCTCACTGTGGGTTGTCCAGCAGCATTTGCATTGTCACCACCCTCAGCATGGTGCATATGTCGCCTTATAACAGCAATGGCAGCCCCTAGCATATTTTGTCTGAGTGTAGCTTTTTCAGTTTTCACTTCTAGTAGCTTACTCCAGTGTTGCAGTGTCTCTTGAGAGAAACAAAGTGCACTGTTGTTTGCAGAGTTTTAAGTGCTGGGCTGGGCTAGTGTTCTGCCTGTGTAATTGCCTTATTCTAATTGCTTGCACCTGCTAGCTCTACTAATATTCCCTGGTAGCTTCCTACTGTTTGTTGTGCTTCCTTTTTCCTTTCTGTTTCCTCGGGGGAGCGACGCGCATACAAGCACAAACACACTCACAGCAGCTCACACGTGTGCACACATGCTTAGACGGACTAAAACTTGCTTATTCGGGTTAAAACGCATGCACACCAGCACAAACACGCTTACAGGTCTTCCATCAGCCTTATACATGTTTACTCCAGCTTATACACTCGCACTCACGCTTCCACTCGCGCACTCTGTCTTACTCGAGTTCACAGGCGCGCACACACGTGCATACCCGCTCAGCAAGAAACTTTGGTGTTATCCACAGTATACACCTTCCATTTCTTGGCTTTACCTGGCCTACCTGTTGACACACCTCTTTCCATGATGTCTAACTGACAGCTAACACATGCCACTGTGCTCCAATGAGCTTCACTACTTTCATACATACCCCCCCTTGTGATGTCATCTATCTCCTACTCTGTTCCTCCCCATATCCTACTCCTACACTCCACTGACTGTGCTCATTTGCTATGTAAAAGTGTGATTCACTATCCTAACACTCATTTACATAGGATTGCCTACTAATGCTTGGTTACATGTCTTAGACTGGGCTTCTCCCCTTAGCAGCCCCTACTCGGTGGCCATGTTGTCTTCAGCCTGCTATTCCCTTACATTGTCATTTAACAGTTTTCATAAATTCCATGTTTGTGGCTTTTATTGTCTAATTTTATGATTTTTATAGTGCACCCCATTTGCGCGGCACTGCGCTATGCTTAAACATCAGAAATCGACGAAAAAAAAAATCTTTTTATTTTAATTTTGCATCGCGGAAACTTTCCAATGGCCGTATATTTGGCCATTGGCATGCTTCCCCAACCATATGCAACCTTTATTTGGAGCTGACAAGGCTCCATTGTGCTATTTGCAGAACGGTACTCAGTTGTCAACTGAGTACATTTCTGCAGCTAACACGTCTCCTACTCGGACAGGTTTGTGCTTCCTGGATCGCAAATTTACCTCATTTGCATGCCTTTCGGCTGCAAGTGAGGTAGTTTGCATATCCCAGCCCTGTCCGTGTAGGAGACGTTTTAGGAGCTCTCTTACATGCCCCTACAGGCTGTTCCTGGATCGCTCGTTGGACATGATGACTGCATGGAGTCTTACTCTACTCGTAGACTCCTTGCAAGCCATCGTGAATCCAGCCCATAGTTTGTCAGATGAGGGTTGAAAGCACAACTGCAAGTGGTTAAAACTTTCTCAGATGATATAAGAATGACATTTGTTCTTGATAAATGTATGAAATAAATGTTTAAAGCACGAAAGTTTCAGTACCAAGAAAATATCAACCTAGGAGAGAAAAAAGTGATATAAAGGAATAAAACTCATTAAGGAATATTTCTGAAGACTAAAAGTAATATAGAAAACAGTCATGACATTTAGAGATTAAGTTCTAGCTATAAACCAATTTGCTCTTCCTGTTCTAACTTACAGTTTTGGAGTGACTGACTGGCCTCAAAATGTATTGGATCAGTTGAACAGGAAAACATTAAAAATGCTTCATGCTTGTCAAGTGATATATGTAAAAATCAGTGTATACCAAGATTATATATCCCTCGCTCTGAAGGAGGTATGGGCCTCCTCAAAACAGATTACATGTATAGATCTGCAGTCGTGTGACTGCGTACATATCTGCTGACCTGATCAGATCCAAACATAGAGAACATTTTAAAACACGAGGAGAGACATCTAAGATGACCAGTCTGCTTAGTTTAGCAGAAGCATTCATGTGGCAAGCGTGAATGGAAATCAAACCAGCAGTAAATAAAAATCAGACACCAACTGAATGTGGCAAAAATCTAATGAAAGAATATAAGGAGAAGGATCAAATGAGAAGGAAAAGAATGTGGAAAAGCCATAAATATAGTAACAGGTATAGAGATCTCCTGGAACAACCTCATGTTGATAAGGCTTTTACCCAGGAATGGTTAAGGAGATGTGAGCTGAAACCAAAGAATGACAGGTTGATAATGGCAGCCCAGAACAGAGGACTACATATACGTTTACAAAGTCCATTGAACATGTCAGAGAAACAGAGAAATGCAGGTTTTGCAAAACAGAACTGGAAACAGTCACACATCTTCTTGCTTGCTGTGATACACTAATGGCAGAGGGCCTATATACTGAAATGCACAATAATGTGGCAAGATTGTTACATCAGGATTGTGCCAACACTACAGTATAGAAGTAGCTGAGAAGCATTGGAAACACGAACCACAAAGCATTATAGAGAATGATGGCATTATAGAGAATGATACAATGATATATGGCATAGTATCACCCATTAACAATTCAAAAAACAGATGCGAGAAAACCAGATGTAGTAGTCCATGAAAAAAAGACAAAAGTACAATTGATCATTGAAATTGCTACACTATCAATTAAGTGTCTCACGTACAGAGAGATACAAAGCCAAAAATATCAATATCTGTAGGCAGAAACAAGAACATGGAAGAAAGATACCCAGACAATTCCAATAGTAGTAGGAGCAATAGTTCTAATAAACAGAATCTGCAGTTGTATTTAGATATACTATCAGTACATGTAATTCTATATCAACTGCAGAAGGAATCAGGTCCAGGTACATTGTGGGTGCTGCGAAGAGCATTTTTGGATAACATCAAAGATTGAAACAATATTAATATCATGAATTTTAATTATACCCTGACTTAGGAATGGAGTTCATTCCCATCATTGAATTAGAAACTCAAAGATTTGGAGAAATTAAAGAGGCAAACTGCATACCAGTTATAACAGGAATAAGTTAAGAGCAGTATTACTACCTGCATGTGGATGCATGTGTCCTGGTGTTGACATGGGAACTGTATGCATAGCCCTTGAAACATATTGTGTGATTTTAAATGATTGATGTTAGCAGTTGTGATGTTTATCTTCTTGGACCCTATATAATGCAATAATGTGCCATTCATTAGTATACTTCACTAATATATAGATTTTATATATATATATATATATATATATATATATATATATATATATATATATATATATATATATGCTATACTTTACCATGATGTATTATGTTATGCTGCACTTTACAATAATGTAAGGCATGGATTAGCCATCACTTAAGGCTACATGAATGACACTGTGGTGGTGCTACAGTAGCATTGTCGCCTCACAGTAAGATGCTGTCCGGTTCGGTTCTCAGCTAGAGCGTCTTTTGCATGGAGACATGCGTGAATGGGCGTACCTCCGTTGAAGGTTGTCCATCAGGCCTGGCAAGCTGGTACGTAAAAATGAACTGCCAATCATTAGTGGACCGGAGTTCCGCTGTGGCAACCCCTAACTGGGAAAAGCCGAAAGACACAAACAAACTATGATGCTACATTTCTTGATCTGTGCCTGGAACTTGCTGTTCTTTACATGTAGTTTGGGTAATAGTTTTATTTAGATGAACTCACTGAATTTTTTTTTTCATGTATTGTGCAATGCATGTTGTCGGACAACAGCCTTAAAATTAAACATCTCAGAAGCAGCACTCATCCATGTTTTGGTACATAACTTAACCTTCTTACAGCTAATAATGTGCTGGTCAAAGCAAATAGAGAGTGTGGGGCCCTGCTGTACGAAACTATATAGGACTGTGCTTTAAGATTCTAATTATATACATTACACTTAAGTTTTAGTCAAAAACATTTATCATTTAAATGGTCAGGTTTAAATACTCCAGTTCCTTTGGCTAATTAAAAAACTAACAGTGTGAATAATTAGAGATGTAATGCATGACCACCACATAATTTAGCACACAATGTGCTGTGGCTCCCTGTTATCTTGACAGCACTTAATGAGATGATAAGGTGCTTTAGCATCAGAAGAAAATAAAAGATGTGGCAATTCTGAGATGTTCAGTTTTATCAACACTCTTATCAAAATCAAGTATTTTTTTCTCACTATAATTACGTAAAGGCTGTATACTGAAGGTAAGATAACACAATACAAAATATGTGTAATACACTGTGAGTGTCTCTGAGGATCAGGAAGTATTTCAAATGCATCTATTGCTCACTGAATTCAGCTTTGCATCACAAGTTACCTTATTTCCAAATAAAAAATAGAAAAGATACCATCCACTGGTGTTATCTTCCCCAGAAGATCTAACCAAACATGTATATACAGAATGTTATCAATGAAAACAGGTTTCCAAAAGTGTCTGCAGACTTGTGATACACTTAACCTTCTCATCATCAAATGTTATCAGTGAGCAATGTGTACAAATTGTCCTGTGGTTCTGATTGATTGTCTGTTTTGGCATAAAAATCCAATGCAAGTAAACGTGTAAAGCTAAACACTTAAATTCAGATAATTTTTCAACATTTTTAAGTTCCACATTATTGCTGATTGTTGTGTATGCAAAGCAAATTGCAGTAAATATACTGGAAAGCCTAATAACAGCATAAATTAAACATTAAAGCAATAATGCTATGGAGTGTCTACCTGAGTTGAAGGCTGAGCTCATGATTGTCCAGAATAGGAAGGAGCCAGGTTATGCTGTGCTCTGCTAGGGCATAAAGAGGTATATTACCCTAGCTTGTGACTCACCAAGAGTCACCTGGTACACAGGCGACCTGATATGACAATTAATGCTCTGAGTACCAAATGCCTGTGTGTAGAGGACTAACTAAGTGAAGGATAAGGTCATGACCCCTGAGCCTCACTCCCAACCAGCAAGTCGTTGGTTTTTGTGTCCTGGTCTTGGTCTCAGGATAGTTTGTGTTCCCATGGTTCCAACATTATTATTTTTGCCTCACTTTTTTATTCTTGTGCTTGTCAATCATATGATCCACCACCATGTCTATATCACAGCAGAGCCACCATCAAGCAACTGCCATTTTTGTTTTGCCTTTAAGCCCTTCAGTTTCTACTGTATATCTGGACATTGCTCAAGGGTGAACATGCCATTGATGATACAAGATTGGTCACCTACTTGCATATGTGATATAATGTCAAGAAGTCCTTCCCTCAATAAGCTGAGCTTTACTTTGTTTATTTGCTAACTGAGTAAACCAACCAGACACAAGTGTTCCTTATCTGGGGTGATGCAGGTGCACTATATGGTTAAGTGACTTGTGCAGAGTAACACAGTTTTTCAAGTAGTTATTGAGAGAACGAGGGAATCTCAGGTATACAGCATGAAATTCGTTAGTAGCTCATAGCTTTAGCTGAGCTAAACTGACAGACAAGTGCATCTCTGTGGTCCCAAGTCTCTGTCAAGGATTGTGATAGAAAATACATCCCTCAGAATGTACTCCAATCCTTTTCCTCAGACTGAAGGGAGCTGGAAAACCTGATTCCTTTCTTTCCCCAGCTACTTCCTCTGTGTCTGTGCTGACGGTCAGACCTGGGTAATTCGGGTCATATTCAGGAATACCAGCCTGTCTGCCATAGAGCCAGTGATTCCATCAACTAGAAGTACCAAACATGACTGGGGAATAACATGCCTGTGGCAGCACTAGTGTTTGCTGCACAGTCCCAGCAAACTCTGAAAATCATTTCTTCAAAAGTTAGTTCTTGCAGCTAGCTTCCTCATCTGACACTGGTTTCCATGAAATCATTGTAACTATCTGTGCAAATTAATTTGTGCACTGAATAAAGATACTTTTATAAAGTATAAGCCTGAGGGTTTATGCTATCCTGGACAGAACTGCTCTAATCACTATTTGCTTTGTTCCTGGTGTCTCCATTGGTTTTATCTGTGCAAATGAGTTTGATCATCCTGCAGAGGGCATTTCCTCCAGCCTGGTTTAAGTGTCTTTCTGCTGACTGGTTTCTATGAAAATGAGCTTCTAAAGTGTTGCTGTAAAATCCATCCAGGGTTTGCATAGGATAAATATTGCTGTTCCTTCAGACATCATAAGTGACGGTAACACTTTCCTCTGTATTACCTCTCCAGTGGGTTGATTACAATGGAGTTGAATAAAACTTGCTGTAGATGTTCTTTACATCTCAGACATATCTGACATTTCTGTTAACATCACTGATATTTTTACACAGTTTGATATAAGCTATTATTTTTAGTTTTGCCTAATTAACCAATTGCTCATTTTGGAATCTCCTCTGTTTTATAGTGGGGGTACATAATATTTGTTAATGGGCTTACAGGCTGATTGAGTAGGGTTGTACCTAGATGTTGTAGCATTAGGGTTCCTATCATGTAGTTGAACATTTACAATTTCGAACAACATATGGTCAAGACCATATGTTCAAATTTGTAAATGTTCGAGAGTGTGAATTGAAGTCTCCATAAGCAGAGGTTTCCATTCACTTCAATGTGATGTGATGTCGGAGTTGATATATTTAAGCAGCGGGGGATGTTGGGGGTGCAGGAGGGGCTTGCCCCCCTGCATACAGCAATTGTTATATTTGCCCATTGTGTTTTTATTTTTTTATAGCTAGTTGAAATTCCATAACTTCGGACAAATGTGTTCAAACATGTCAGTCGAAGTTACAGCACTTCGACTACGTGATATAAACCTGCAGCATTATTACTCCTTTTCTCTGTGTTTCTGTGGGGGTCTAGGACTATTCACTGAAAGCACATTTCACCAAAAAACATTTGACTGTGCACAATTCACTGAAAGCTCAATTCACTGAAAACACAATTCACTGAAACACATTTCACTGAAAGTTATATATGGCCTTTTCCCCATTGTTGTGTGACCCTGGAGTTAGTATATATAGTAAGGGGGGTGTGGGAGGCATAGCACCCCACCTATTTTAAATATTTTGTACTATATACATGGATACTTGCAATTCCAATAAATTACTCTTTTCTGAACTTAATATATATCCAAAATGTGGGGGGTACCCCCCACACCCCCACTTACTATATATACTAACTCTAGGGTCACACAACAGTGGGGAAAAGGCCATATATAACTTTTAGTGAAATGTGTTTCAATGAATTGAGTTTTCAGTAAATTGAGCTTTCAGTGATTTGTGCACAGTCATTTGACTTTCAGTGAAGTGTGCTTTCAGTGAATAATCCTAGACCCCTCTGTGGATGAATTTATCATGGCTCAGTACTGATTTCTCTTCTCAGGAATTGGAAATTTCACAGCACATTACTCAGCTAGAGGATAGTTACAAGGATTAGCATGAGTTGTCCATTGGCCAGATTGTACTTCATACCTGCCTGCTAAACCAATAAATCTGTAAATGTACTTGTAATGGCATTATACACTAAGGCCTTTCAGCATTTTCTGTCCTGTCATAGCACATCATGGGTAGCCCTTGTCTATATTGCCTCTTTACCCCAGCTTATAAAACTCCCGCTCTCCCTTTCAGTCTGTTGCTGCCATTACTGCCTCCTTGATCTCCTCCCTCTTGATTTTTGCGTTCACTTTTCCCGATATATTCCTTGTACCCCATTCCTCCAATCTGTCTGTGACCTCCCGTCAGACTTCTTTTTCTCTATATATTTGCTGAAAGCATTCACTAACCCTGCTGTCCTCATCTGTGATCTTTCTTTCTTTCTTCCCCCATATTCTTTATTACCTTTTCCTTTTTATTTTTTCTTTGTCAGTTCTTACCCCTGTTCCTTCCCAGTTATGCACAAGTAGTACTTCCAGTACCTTTGTTTTACTTCTACTGCTGTTGCTACCTTTCCTTCTAACGTTGTTTTTATTACTGTTTCCACTGCCCTTAGAGTTTCTTAGTCTGTAATAGTTTTTCATAACACCCTTTGCATCCTGCTGCATTCTTCTCCTAGCTTAACTCTCGACTCCTCGTTTTGCCTAATTGTTTACCCATCCTGTATCAAGATGTTTTCTGTAATTTCTGCTTTCACTGCAATCTACCAGCACTTCCTCAGTTCTGTCTTGTCTGTAATGCTCTCCTTCACTGTCTTCTCAGTTATTTTTTGTAATTGCTCCTCCTTCTGCAAATCTTTCTACATGTAGCTTGTCCATCATCACCCCAACCCCTCCACATGTTCTCTTTCTGCTGTTACTATCATTACTACCACTGCACATTGTGATACGTAGCTCTAATTCTATCACCATTGTTAGAGTTTTCTCCTTCTCTTGTATCCTGCCCATTTGTCTAACATGAGTCAGACAGTTTCTGGTAAATGTACTCCCTCTTTCAATAATGCATGTCCTTCGATATATCTTTCCATTCTCCTTCCTCCTTGTTCTGTTTTAAGTATCCATTCATCTTTATGCTCTAGTCACTTTTACCAAAGAGCCTGTTTTTCTCAGGATCTAGTGAGACACTGAAGTCCCCTCCAATGAATTCCCAGCCATCCCTTCCCTTTTTTATTTGAATCCATTCTTCAAAAAAAAAATACTGTAATGACCTCCATCCTTGTTTCAGGCAGAATCCTTAGGAGTCCCTCAAGGCTCCATCCTAGGCCCATCACTCTTCTCTCTATTCACAAATCAACTCTCACCCTCCACACCAAAGGCCTCACTTATTCAATATGCAGAGAACACCACTATCATCTGTGCTGCCCCCATACAAGAGGACCTCTACTCCCAAACACAAGAATGCTTCTCACTAACTGAAACCTGGTTCACTAATCACCAGCTTATTCTTAACCCAACTAAAACAAAATTATTCCTCTTCAGCCCATATAGATCTTTCCCCAGACAGATAACTTTACTATCAACTCTAATAACAAAACCGCAATTATCCCAACCACCCACACCAAACTGTTAGGTGTTGAAATAGACAATCACCTAAGGTTTGACTTGCACATTGCCCAAAATATCAAGAAAGTTCACAAAAAACTAGGACTACTCTATCACAAACAATTTCTCACACAACACTCTAAATCTACAATAGCTAGGACACATCTGCTATCCAACCTCCTCTACGCATCTCCAGTTCTAACTAACCTTCGTAAAACTGACCTACACAAACTAGAATCCCGTTATAATAGAATAGCTAGATTTGCTATAGAATCTTCATGTAGAGCATATCACTGTGACTCTCTCAAAAAGCTAAACTGGTTGGAGTTCCCCCTACTACTTCAACTCAGTCAATTGTCACTAGCACACAAGTTATACTACTTCTCAAAAAAAAAATCCCAGCCCTCCAAAAACTAATAGTCCCTCACACCACAACAAGAACCTTGAGATACAGTACCCCAAACCTCCTAGAAGTCACCAAACACAACAATGAGGCAGGAAAATCTCTCTTTAGCTACTCTATTTCTAAACTCTGGAATGCCCTACCTGCCCACCTAACATCCAATAATTCCACTACACATTTAAAAAAAAAACTAAAAGCACACCTCATGAACAACTGGCTATGCTCCTGTGTCACACCTGGGTAGAGAAGGGTATACAAGCAATAATTCTTAACAGCCATACATCAAGCCTAGCATCTCACCCTGTTAGAATATAGCCATGGATAACCCACTCTTCAGACTTTGGTTCAAGTTGACTTTAATATACCATATGTATATGTCTACAAATTTCTACATGTATCGCAACACATTGTATGTATACATCTGCAAAGTACTGCAGTACTGTAGTTAAGATGTATGATGCCTGTAAATGTTATATATTATTATGAGCTTGTACTATGAACTGTCTGATATTTTCTAATGTTATTCTGCCTTATGTCTATTTAAATACCATTGTTTCTTATCTACCTGGTCATGTATGTATTTAACTGGAGCTTTTCTCCCTGGGCCTCCGCTGAAAATGGACATGTGTCCAGTCAGACTTTCCCAATCAACAAATGTAAAATAAAATAAATAAATAAATAAATAAATACAGGTTCCTTATTGTCCATCTCTTTCCATATATTTTTCATGCCAAATTATTCATCTTCCCCCTCCCTTTTCTGCACCCTTTCATTCACTACCTAAAATCCTAAAATCCTTTTGAGAAAAGTTTGGCCACTCCCCTCTTCTACCTCTGACTTATTGTTTGTTTCTCCCTTGATATATTGTGGGCTTATGGTCTTTCCTCCTTCTTTCACCTTTAATTTGGTGTCCTGGACCACAACCAAGTGTCCTGCATCCTAATCATTTGGTTGTATATATATATTTTTCCCTTTTTGATTGGCTACGAAGCTCACCCTGTACTTCAGGTTGTTAATTTCAGTCTGAGTTCAGTCTTTTTATTCTGTCTGGTTTTGAACCCCCATCATCCCTTCATTGTCTTCAAAATTCTGTCCTCCAATAGATTTCCTGGCTGGACCTTGCATCCTTTGTTCTTCACGTATGCTTGTCCCATTTTCCTCTCTAGAGTTGGAGTCGTCACCTGCCAGTCTGCCATATAAGTGCCTCTGGACTTTGACTTTGGTGATTCATTTTCTCCTTTTTCTTAGTCAACCAACCAGACACAAGTGTTTGTCTCTGTACTTCCTGTCTTCAGTTCCTCTTCACTATCTCCTACCTGTTGTTTGCTTCCGTTTATTTAATGCCTTTCCTCTAGTTGCTATTCGTGCCCTTTGAAGTTGTACTTTTGTGACAACTTCATACATTCCTTTTCTTTCTGCTCTAATATATTGCAATCAAACCTAGACTGATGATTAATTATTTCTTTCTCCATGTCTCATTTCAAAGCTTCCTTCATTTTTCAATAAATTACCACGACACATTTGTTAGCCACTTGAATGAGAGAGTTTACATGTATATGAAAATACTAACATTATAAAAAATGGTCCATTGTTATAAAGGCCATATAACAGTAATCTGCTTGTTTGTGCCCCTGCACCTTTCTCTCCTAACCTTGGTCAAGAAATGTTGTTGTTGTTGTTTTTCTTTCGACTTTTCCTGGTTAGGGGTCACCAGAGTGGAATTCTGGTCCGCTAATAATTGGCAGTCGATTTTTATGGTGCCGAGGTGCCAGCCCGACGCCCAACCTTCAGCGAAGGCACACCTATATTATGACTGCTAATCCAGGTGAAATTTTACCAAAAAGCATACAACAAATATGAAAACTCAGAATAAAAAGCTGCTGAGATATGTGACAAGCAAGACCACGGTTAATGGGATGTCTGACATTGCCTGTTTATGCACAAGTAGGCTATTCTGCACCAGCTGCTGAAGTGGCAATGTGAAGTGTATCTGCTAGATGTGCGTGTGTGATAACAGATGCTGACTTGCTTTTCACATTCTTCATTCTGGACAAGTGTTGCTCACAACAGTACATGCTGCCAAAAAGTCCAGTAAACATCAGTGATGATCTTTGCAGAAGAATATGCTATTTCATAGCATTTGTTATAATACTTTGATATATTTCTGCATTAACACCTGGCCAACTGGATATCTTTGGCGTAGCAGTTAAGGTGTTTACCTTACAGACACAAGGTGTGGGGTTTGATTCTTCCATGGGGTAATTAACTAGGCTTAAAATGGGTCCACAAGGGCAATTAGCCTACTACTAATCAATGAACAAAGACTCCACTGTAATTTAAGGCTGGATGAAGTAACTGATGTAAGATAGGGGGTCTGCTAGGACGTCAGAGTTGTAGATGCATATTAGTTTTTTATTATTATTAACTTTAGATTTTTTTAATTAACTTTTCACTTCATGGCCTGAACCAAAAATCATGAGTAATGACTTATATTCAGTCTTTCTGGGAACAGTGCCTGCCTTCCTACTCCAAAAAGATGTTTGTTTATCTTTTATTTTCCAGTCTGGTGATAGATTGGGATGAAAAGTAAAAGAACAAATGACCAGAGGCATATATTATATTATACTAGTGAGTGTCTGGGAGAAGAAAACAAAGCACTTGGATAAAATCCACAAAGACAAAAGGACTTCTTATACAAGGAATGAACAACCAAAAGCTCAACAGGAAAACGAAATGTGCTATATGGCAACACTACTCTGCCAATGATTAGTTGCTATAACATACATCCTGTCCATACCACTACAGACAGCTACTTAGTGAGTGCAATGCTGATGCCTGACTGTTATATAAAGTGAAGAAAATGCACACTACTTCTGCAAAGCCAGATTAATAAATGCTTATTTTAAACAAATCACAAAGGTGTCCGTCAATTTTATCCACAGACAACCCCTGCATCCAGCAATTAAAGTCAACTTTATTGATAGATATACCTCAGATATCAGAATGTAATCCAATAAGAATACCAACAATTGGACAAAGTGATTTATTGTAATTCCGCATATACAGGTGTTACCATTAGTTATTTGCACAGTGATTCCCTTCAGTAGTTTAACGATGAATGCACAAGCGGTAAATGACACCATTTCCCTCAATGACCACTTCAGTCATCTGTCCATGTCTGCACAAGCATCACACTGAAATATTTCCCCTAGTGATCCCTTCAGTAGTTTGTCCATGTCTGCACAAGCACCAAATTGAAACAGTTCTCCCAAAGATCCCTTCAGTAGTTTGTCCATGTACACACAAGCACTTCACTAACACCAAACTGAATAATTTTCCCCATTGATCCCTTCAATAATTTATCTATGTATGCAGAAGCAGTTAAATGACGTCAAAATGAAACATTTCCCCAAATGACACACATGGTTCAAACTGTGGGGAGTTGTTTGAAAATGACAAGAGTAGACTGGAGTTAATTAATCAAATTGTTTTCTTTCATTCATTACATTTATGCATATGTACATTAATACTGGATGTTGAGTGCAATGACAAAATAAGAAGATTATATGGTTAGGAATAAAAAACTGAATAAGTAAAGAGGGAGGTAGAAGAATAGTCCAAGAACATTAAAGAATATAAGCTGATAACAGACAATACTGAAAAAACTCAGAGTCGTATTTGAGAATTATGCAAGAGCTATATCACACAGAACCATGGGGAAGTAATGAAGAAATAAAAAGGCAATAAAGGAAAAAATATGAGGGTAAAAGAGTGTAAAGATTTATATGGTGATTATTATTAAATAAACATTGTGATAAGACTGATGAAGTATATGTAGTTGGAAGAAAAGACATGCAATGTTTGTGGGGAAATTAAAACAATGCAACATGTTTTATAGCACGACAGAGTGAAATTAGTTTGCAAAGAGAATCAAGAAATACAGAGAAGGTGGCTTAAAGAAAATAAAGATCAAAATTATTCCATAGAGATAGTATAAAAATGTGGAGATCAAAATTGATTATGATAAAAAAATGTTTATATTTGGAAACTATGGATAGTAAGATTGAACAATATACTATATAATAAGAAATGAAACTGATTTAAAATTAAAAACATTATATTTTAAGTATGAGATAAGAGGTGGTGGTTATAAAAGGAATAAGAGACTGAGAAATAAATATAAAATTATGTAACTATGTTGTAAATAAAGATATTATTTTTTATAAAAATAAAAAAAAAATACTCTTTTTTTACTCCTTCCTGTGAGCATGCTATAAGTAGACTGCAGGGCGGGTTAAGAATGGAGGTAGATGGAGCTACATCTGTGTAGAAACTAAAGGACTGTGCATTGGATTTTGACAGCCATTTTGATTATTACTGAGCTTGCTGAAGAAGGAATAAATCATGCCAATTTGATTAAAATATCAGATGCAGAAGAATCCGCTGATGACAAGATTGTTTCAATGAGTCAGGAAGTGAAACACAGTGATTCTGGTGTTCATGAAGCTATTTCTAATTAACATGAGACTGGAGTTGCTGTAGAAACAACACTGACAACTACTGATGATGTCAAACACATTTAACACTGCCAGGAAGAAGGATAAGCTATGGAGACCACAAAGAATTGTTCTATAAGTGTTTCTTTTCCAGATAAGAACAACAGAAAATCATAGGTAGCAGTGCTACAAGTAGTAGGATTGTGCAAAAGTCCTTATGAGTTTTTTAAAAAGGTTGGACACTGTATAGGCAGGTAGCATATGTGGAATACACTTACTTTCCTTTAGTGCATGATGAAGGAGCTCTTATTCATGTTAAAAAATAACCTTTATTTTGTGAAATTATTTTTAAATCTTTTGAACTTGTTGAATGTTTTTATTTGTATGTGATAAAAAGGAGCTGTGACCTCCATGGTCAGGCTATGTTATACAGGGCATAAATGTGAAGCAAAAAAGAAAATTACAGTGAATGTTAGAACTTCAGATATTGAACAGACTGAGATAAAGAGGATTTGTCTATCACATGTCACAATGTATTTGAAATAAAACATCTTAGATAATAGAATATTATAGAATGGACCATGGAAATATGGGTGAACTTGTACATTAAAAATGGAAAATTGCTCATGTCCCTAGCATGATTATTGTGAATGGTAATAGACAGTGGGTTACGTATAGAGTCAGCTTAATACATATTATTTATATGGCTCTGATGTCCATTCAATACAGAACTGTGATAAAAAAGCAATATCCACAATGTGAATAGAAAGGGCATTGTGTTAAGAATTGTAAACTGTTTTGAAGAAAATGCAAACAAGTGGGCCATCTTTGCTTCAACTGGCCTCATATAAGTGATTACGACAACACCTTGCAGAGAGGTGAATAAGAGACTTACAAATAAATAATACTCAGTATTAGATGCATATTGTGAGACTGTGTCAACATCTGGCTCAGATAGCGAGGAAGAGGGCATTGTATTACCTTAGGAAGCTGTGGAAAGGAAAGGTGGCTTACAATATGATCTTGTAGTCAGAAACATGTATAACAAGTTTAGTAATAAATATGAGGAAGGAGAATATGCTGACACAACCATAGGAAGTCGGGTTAGGAAGAAGAAACTGAAATGAGTAAAAAAACTGGAAAAAAAAAAAAAAAGAAAGAGATATTGCTTTATTAGGAGTATGTAATTTTAACATTATTAATGAGTTACACTGCGTTACTGTGCAACATGTTTATTAGACATTGGATACTTAAATGAACAAATGAGAGAACAGCTACAATGTTTATGGAAGCAGGACATTATCTGGAGTTTGGGAAGCATACCTGCAGTGGAGTATCAATTTATATTCAAGTCCTAGTTCTTACTATAGGTGTACCTGGTAGGATAGCAGTATATAATTTATATATAAAAGGTACATTTTATTGCACTTTATGCTAATACAGGAATAAATGATAGGAAAGGCATTTTTAAAACAATGATGCACTTTGAGGTAATTAAAAAAGATTCTAATTATACTAGACCTCAATTGTAACCTGAGGAAACAAAACAGGAAAACAGCTAAAAATATACTGATCATGCTTTAAAACAGGTGAAGATACATGTAAGATCAAAGAAGGAAAGGGCATAAAAAAATGTAATGGATTTTATGTTAAATCTGAACAAATGTTGACAGACAGTAATTTGTGGATGAACTTGAGAGAGGTTATAGATTATGCTTAGTATTGTGGGTGATGTATAAAATGAAGTATACAAAGTTATATCTGCAAGTAGAGAAAAGTCATAGAGGTAAAAGAGGTCTGAATATCAGAAATACAGAACTTTGAACAAACCTTAGTTAAAGGTGAACAGGATCTTTTACACCCATCTGAGCTATTGCCATCTCAGGTACATGGGACCTCAGTTTAATGTCTCATCCAAAGGATGACATACATACTATTGCAATACCTCCTAATGCAGTAATGCAGTTCCAGTACAGTAGACTCCCTCTAATCCGGCCTCTGTTTAACTGGCCATCAAATTTTTGCCTTAGCCCTAGCAAAACACAACACAGAAGAATAACAGTTCCACCTCCTCTGGGCTGAATAATGACAGACATTTGAGTTTTAGACTTCATATTCATTAAAAAATGCATACTAACACAAATCCTGTTTTTCTAGCTAATTTATAACCTATAAATGCTATTTTATATGTATTATCTGATTAACCAGACGTTCGTTTATCCAGCCTAAGGTCCAGTCCCAACGAGACCTGATAAGAGGGAATCTACAAACTAAATCCAATCATCTGAAGTGGGAAAAGCACCCACAACCTTCTGATCTTCCACTACTAAATGTGAGGGTACTACCTGTTGGGCCATTGACACTGACCAATATAGAATATGCACCTATTCCTCTTCCTTTCTACAGTTAATATGACAAGAAATTCAATCCATACATGATTGAAATACACAATTTCAGTGGCTCCTGCAAGTCAGCCATCCCTTTCGCAACTTATGCAATGAATCATATTTACAAATGTACCTTTAAAGGATATCCCTTTGAGTGCTCTGTTTCATCTCATAATTTCTTCTTTAAGTTTATAATTGTACAGTCATGCTATAAGTGTCTAGACTGTCCTTTCCTTGAAGCTACCATTTTTTGTGGATTCTTTTCATTATTGGTTGTTGTAATTTTGGTAAAATATATATTGCTATTGGCAATTCCAGGAAAATTACTTCCTTTTTTTTTTCTCCAGGACTTAATACTCTTATTATTCTATTTTTGTTCTACCTCTCCTTTCTCCTTTGCCACTGCATCTCATTTCTTTTTGCTTTGTTTTGGTTTCTGTTTCTATTGGCACTCTGTTCTATTTCTTCATCTCTGGTTTCAGAGCTGTTATTCCCATTTCTATGTCCTGGATTATTTATTTTATCTTATCAGCTTCTCTGTGTTGGTTATCTATTGTGTCCATCATTATGCCCAAATCATAACCAATATCGATCAGCTTTTGAAACAGTTTACAAAGCGATTCTTTCAGTGAAGCTGCTTTAAACTCCGCTAGCTGTGGTTCCTTCTTCTCATTGTCCTCTATCATGCGATTTTTCTTGTGTGTTTTTGACTAGAACTGGTTGATAATTACTTTCTGATAATTACTTTTTTCTCAAGCATTTGCCCAAAGCTCTGAGGTTAAGCAGTCATCCCACAATAACATCCGTTTTCTGTCATACCTTATCTAAATTGTCTGCCAATATTAAACACACACCTGTTGCTAAACAGAATGTGAAACAATTCCTATAACACCTAACACCATCAGATTAAAAGACCATTTTTATGTCAGCAGTTTTTGTTCATCTGTACTACAGGCTACCACAAAAGTCTTAAAATTGCCAACACTGCTTTTTTATATACTTCCGGTTAACATCCATAGCTGCTTATGGTGTTCAAATACTTTTGGAACTAGCTTCCGTAACTTAGTGACTTACCAATAAACAATACTCAATATTAGAAAGGGCAAGGTAGAAATAACAAAATGATACAAGGCTGTTAATGTAAGATGTCCTGCAGTGGAAATACCAAGTACTGCTTGCCACTTGTTATTCATATTTTCATTTTTACATTGATATAAGATTCATTACTTCATAGACATTCCAAGATCACTGAGTCTCATGATCATTCGCACCTTCCAGTACCATCTCTCAGACATCACCTCCTTTCTTCAGAATGGCAATACTGGTCAGTCCTGGAGTAAATCTGCAGAAACCCATCTAGTCATCTAGTTTATGATTAAAGGAAGATGGTACTTAACATACAAGGGAAGTTTATTCTAGAGGTTTGTGAGGCACTGGATTATAAAACTGTTCCTCTATCATGTTTTATTTATCTGTTGGTGAAGATTTATGTTACTGGTTCTAGAACTGCAGGAGATTTTTGACTTGTGGAGAAACAGGAGGTCCAGGGCAATCAGGTCTGTAATAGCACAGCAAGCAAGAGAGAGATATCTCATCAAAAGTCTATAAACCCCTGAATAAAGGGACAGAGCTACCAGCCTATCTTGCTAGTGCACAGAATTTAAGCCAGTGATATTTTTGATATATTTCTAATTGTTTGATATGTTTAACAAAGGGAAATAATTTTTTTCTGAGCTATGATACAGAATTGGAATTGTTTAGACACAGTAAGGCCTTGCTGAGTCTCATTATGGTGGTTGCTAAAAAAGCAATTACTAGGGAATGGAAATCAAAGTCTAAACCAACTGTAGTAGAAGCAGTGAATAATGTAACAAAGATAAAACAACTGGAATTGGGATCTTTAGGATCATAAGATCATAGGAAGTTACCAGGCTATTGGCCCTGAGACCCTTACAAGTCTAACCAAGAATTTAGCCCATGTTCTGACAAATCAGCACCTGATGGTCCTGCCCAGCAGAGACACAGGTGGAATCCCAGGGGTATATTTTCTGTTCCCCATCCAGTTATCCAGGTTGTGCTTAACAAGGGTTAATGAAGGTACTCTGCTTGATGTAGAGTGTGAGTCTATTCCACAGAAGGTGGAGTCTCTGGGACACAAATTTGTCCCACCAATAAGTCCTACTGATGTCAGAGAAGAGGTTGAGGTTGCACGTGTGGGTTACTAGAGTGGAGCTTGACTTGTGGATATGCAGCAGTCCCATCAAGGTGGGGTCTGAGATTGCTTTGTATGCCAGAGGTCACCTCCAAGGAGTCTGTAGGAGACTGAATAGAGGGACAGGCTCTTTAGCCTATCTATGTAGAGTACATGTTTGAGGTCCTGTATTCTCCTGGTGAGGAACCTCTGTGGTCTCTCCAGCTGCTGCATGTGCTTGGTGAGGTACATGCCGAAAGGGGCATTGTAATCATTAATGGGTCTTATTAGGGAAGAATACAGGGACATTATGACCACCTTATCCCTGGATCTGATACCCTTACTAATGAGGTGGGCCATGAAGAAAGCTTTCTATACAATGAAGGTAATATGGTGGCCAAAAGTCATTTTGCTATCAACTTGGGTGCCCAAGTCCCTCACGCCTGATTGTGTGCTTAGAACCTTGCTATTAACGTGATAATTTGTGCGAACATCACTCTCCTCAAAGAGGATGATGATGCATCTTTTGGCTTTCAGTTTGAGGCCATGTTTCTGGCACCTGTCATTTGTTTGGGTGAGACCCTCTTGGAGGATGTCCACATCACTAGGGGAATTGATGGCAGGGCCTAGCTTCAATCATCTGCAAACTTGGTCAGCCATAGCCTGCTGTTTTTGGCCTGCACCTCAGAAAAGTATATCCTAAACTACAAAAGCCCCAAAATCGATTGCTGGGGTACACCACTCATTACAGGTCGACTGTTTCAGGTGGCTTCCCCTATTTTGACTAGGTGGGTTCCATCAGTGAGCCAGTTTGCTACCCATCTGGTAACATATGGATTGATGCCTAGTTGAGAGAGTTTATCTATTATATGCAAGTGGGCAATAGTATCAAAGGCTTTGGTCAGGTTAAGGTAGGCCGTCTTCCCCTTGTCCATGACTTTGGTGACTGTCTCAAAGTAGTCAACCAGATTTAACAGGCATGACCTCCCCTTGACAAAACCAAACTGTGTGAGATCAAGTATTTGGAGGTTGCCAATGTCCTTGTTAATGAGGTCTATGATAATCCACTCCATGGCCTTGCAGATCAGGCTAGTTAGGCCAATGGGTCTATAATTTCCTGGATCAGTAGACATTCCACTTTTGTGCAAAGGGATGACAGTGGCTGTCTTTCACTCAGCTGGGATGAAGCCAGTACTCAGGCTTTGGTTGAATAGGGTGCCTAATGGTGCTGCAAGTTCCTGCCTGAATTAATGTAGGATGTGGCCTGGGATGTTGTCAGGTCCCATGGAGGCTGTATTTTTTGCCTTTGAGAGGTCAGTGATAACTTGCTGCCTAGAGATAAGGGAAGGCAGCAGGTGCTGAGGATGTCCTGATTCACGGATGGGGGACAGGGGGGTGAAGTTTTCACTGGACCTGTCTGCCAGCAGGTTGGCCATATCTATGGCTTTTGTGTGTCTCGTGCCCTTGACCACCATTTCTGAGCAGATCTGGGTGCTTCCCTTGAGATTGTGGAGATATGTTAAGAAAGCATTGTGATTGTCTGTAATAGATGTGGCCAGTTTGTACTCGAAGTTTGCTTTGGAGGATTTCACTTGTGATCTTATTTGCTCAAGCTAAGGAGAGATTGCTTCCATTTATGCACCTGCTCCTTCTTGGTCCTGGATAGCAATCTTTCCTTCTATTATAGAGTTTTGAAAAATGTAGAAGCATATTACATAGGAAAAAATGTGAATTGTGGGAACAATACAAACAGGGAAGGAATGAAGTTTAAAAGAAGGCAAGATTTGATGTAATGCTTGACTGACAATGATTGGGTAGACTATAAGTGATGTATAATATAATGTTTGCAACTACAATTACATCAATATGGTTTGTGATGTATAATTCTTACAAGTAAGATCATATCAATGTGGCTTGTTTTCTTTTATATAAATGTATGATTGTCTATGTCATAAGTGATAACTTAAGAAAGATGCTTCTTTTTTAAAAAGATACTTCCCAAAGGGGGCATTGTACTCAATAAATGGCCTGATTAATGTTGAGTATAAAGGCAGGTTTTTTACCCTGATGATATTCTTTTGTCAGTTAGTTGTGCTAAATAAAGAGATTTTCCTGACAACCATTATTGCATGACGGTTATAAGAGGGAGAGCTAACAACTCAAGTACCTAGGTCCCTAAATATATAGTCTTATTGTAGAGGTGTGTTGTCTATACAGTGTGATAAGTGAAAAGGTTGTCTATCAATTGATGATAATATAGTTTTTAGTATTTGGTTTGTGCATATTTTTAGTACATGTGATGACCATGCCCTGGCCCAGCAATCAAGGAGCCTCAGTCCTCACCACTGACACCAGAGAGGGTGACTCCTAGAAGAGGAAAGGATAACTAATACACACAGTAAAGTACAATTTCCCTTAAGTGCACACAGAGATCACAGTCAGTCTGGGGCTGGTTGCTCCCTTTTTCACCAGGTCCCAATAAGGCTCCCATTGGCACAGCTATAGGGTCCAGGTCTCAGCCTAGCTGGGCAAGCTAAAACCTCTAGTACCATCTCTGTCCAACCAGTGCTTCGTGTCCCTGCCCAAGTAGCTGACACAATATACACACTTTGAGAATAGGTTATACAACCACACAGACCCTCCAGGGAAAAGGCTGGTCCAGGTTCACCAGCTATTCCCCTATTACCCAGACCACATGGTAGTAATTCCTGCCATCACCCAGCTAATATTATCCGCTACTAAAAGGCCCTTAAAAGGGTGTCCAATTATTACTCTGCAATATTATAATCCAATGGTAGTATGACTAACAGTCAAGGCTTAATTTGGAGTGAATTAGACAGTAAAATCTGTAAATATGTAATGTACTTTAGAGGTTAAATTATCTCTACATAAACCAGCCACAGGTAAAGGTTTTAAAATATTTAATAATAAATAATTAAAACATGAGACAATACTACTACACCACAGAGATATCTAAGAGTTCAGAGATCACACAGAAACATAAAACAATACAGTAGGACAGGTCTGATGTCAAAGAAAAACACTTAATTTAACTTTCTAATCTTTAGCTAATCTTAAGAGAAAATACAGTGCTATAATCCTACTTACATACATAAAGAGCAAGCAGTGCTGGGTTAGATGTCCAAGATCAAAATGTTCTCAGTCTCTCACTAAACAATAGTTTTTAAACACTAACCAACAGCTCTGCTGAGGCCCTCCCAAATTACATCATTTTGACACTTAGGTTTTCTCAGGCCACAAACTGCATTATTTAGCAAGCTAACACCTGCTCAGGAAACTACAACAATACAAGGCATTTCACATATACACTCTAGCAGAAACCAGAGCAATAAAGCACCTTCCACATGTAAATTCTGGCCTTTAACTTTAACCTTAAAACAATGGGCATGAAACCTTCATCCAGACCCACTGGAACCAACTTGTAAACATCAAAGAGATTCATAAGATCTTTTCAGCTTCAAAAGGCACATTTGAAATGCTTGTCTTGGTTTTCCTTACAGTAGATGGCAATATTGCAACAATCTTGACATTCACATTTTACAGTGTTTTCTTTCATTTAAAAACAGAAGCCTGTATTTTACATTTATTTATACAATAGATAGAATTATGTATCAAATTCTATTTGACTAGGCTGGTAGCATTTGCCCATCTTCCTCCAGTCTTCACATCTCTTTCCCCATGGGGAACTCAAGCAAGTTTTTCAAATGCCCCTTGAGAAACATCGCTTGAGAGTGTCAGGTCTGTCTGGATGTACCTCACCCATTTCCCTGTCTTGAAAGCTCATCTGCATTGGCATTGCTACTTCCACAGCAGTGCTGCACTGACATATCATCTGCTTGCTACCCCAGGCTCCATCTTAGCAACTTGTCATTTTGTTGACTGGCTCTGTTTAACCATGTTAGGGGGTTGTGATCTGTCATCACAGTGAATTTTCTTCCATACAGATAAGGCTGAAGTTTTTGTAGTGCCCACACTATGGCTAGACATTCCTTTTCTACCACTGCATAGCATTCCTCCCTGGGCTGGAGCATATGACTGAGATAAACCCCTGGGTGCTCTTCTCTCTCTGAAGAAATCTGGCTAAGTGCAGACCCCACCCCATAGTTTGAAGCATCCACCTGCACAACAAATTATTTGCTATAGTCTGGACTGACTAACACAGGGGGTCCTTCCAAAGCTTCCTTAATCTTCTGAAATGCCTGCTCACATGCTGGGGTCCACACTACCTTATCTGGTCTGTTCTTCCTTGTCAGGTCTGTGAGGGGAGCAACTATGGTACTATAATTGGGAACAAACTTTCTGTAGTACCCTGCTGTCCCTAAGAATGCCCTCACCTGCTTTTTGGTAACAGGTGCAGGCCATGCCTGAATGGCTTCCACTTTGGCAGGTTCTAACCTTATCTTACCACTCCCCACTCTATCTCCTAGGTAGGAGACCTCTGCCATACCCAACTGACATTTGCTCAGCTTAATGGTCAACCCTGCCCTCTGTAGTCTGCCCATCACCTCCCTGACATGCTGAAGGTGCTCTTGCCAGGAATGGCTGTAGATGGCAATATCATCTAGGTAAGCAAGGGCATACCCTCCTGCTCCTGCTAGGATATTATCCACCAGCCTCTAGAAAGTCACTGGGGCATTCTTCATCCCAAAGGGCATCTTTGAAAACTCGAACAAGCCAAAAGGAGTCACAAAGGCTGACTTCTCTCTAGCACTGGGAGTCAAGGGCACCTGCTAGTAACCCTTGGTAAGATCAATGGTTGTAAGATACTTAGCCCCACCCAGCTGCTCTAGGGCCTCATCTGCCTTAGGCATGGGGTAAGCATCTGCCTCTGTGTGACTATTTAACTTCCTGTAATCCACACGGAACCTGGTGCTGCCATCTTTCTTTGGCACCAGTACCACTGGGGAGGCACAGGGACTGTTGGACTCCTGAATCACCCCTAGTTCCAACATCTCCTGTACCTCTTCCCTCAGAGTCTGTTTGACTCTCTCAGGCATCCTATAAGGGGCCTGCCTGATAGGCCTTTGGGGTCCTATATCCACCTGGTGCTGCACCAGGTGAGTGCTCCCTGGTTTCCTGGTGAACTTGCCCCCAAACTCCTGCAACACTACTCGGATTTCTCAAACCTGGGTAGGAGATAGCTGCTGGGATGTTGCTACCTCTTCCACTGAGGTGTCAGCCCAAGCCTCACTGAGGAGATCAGTCACAAGATCTCTCTCAGACTCCTCCTGCAATCCACTGCAAATGCTCAGCACAAGGGCCTCCCTATCATGGTAAGGTTTCATCATGTTAACATGGTACAATTTGTGCCCCTGCCTTCTGCCTAGCAGTTCCACCATGTAGTAAACAACACTTACCTTTCTTACCACCTTGTAGGGTCCCTCTCAAGCTGCTTGCAGCTTGTGCCTGACAGGAATGAGAACCATCATCCGCTTCCCTACAGCATACTCTCTAGCTCAAGCATTCTGTCATACCACACCTTTTTCTGTGATTGGGCTTCTGCCAGGTTCTCCTGGGCCAGGCCCATGATTTCCCTGAGCCTTGTCCTGAGGTTCAGGACATATGCCACAACAGACTCCTTGTGAAATTCACACTCACCTTCCCACTCATCTCAAATTAAATCTAGAGGTCCTCTCACCCTATGCTCATACAGCAACTCAAAGGGTGAAAAACCTGTGGATTCCTGGGGAACCTCTTTGTAAGCAAACAACAGATGGGGCAAATATTTGTCCCACTCCCTCTTAAACTGATCTGCAAATGCCCGTAGTATGGACTTGATTGTAGAGTTTAACATCTCAACAAGACCATTAGTCTGGGGATTGTAGGGGGTGGTCTTTATGTGCTTCACCCCACAGGACTTCCACAGACAAGCCAGCAGGTCTGACATAAAATTGGCACCTCTGTCAGACAGTATTTCCTTTGGGAAACCAACCCTGCTGAAAATCTCTAGCAAAGCATTTGACACCTTCTCTGCCTCAATGGAGAATAAAGCCACTGCCTCAGGGTATCGTGTAGCATAATCTACAATTACTAAGATATACTTTTTCCCTGTGGAACTTGGGGTACTCAGAGGGCCCACAATATCCATAACTACCCTCTGAAATGTCTCCTCAATCACAGGCAAAGGCATCAAAGGAGCTCTTAACTTGTCTACTGCCTTGCCTACCTTTTTCACTGCTCACAGGACCTGCAGTACCCTATTACATCTCTGGAAATACCAGGCCAATAGAAGTTTTGCATAATACGCCTCTTTGTATGTTTTATGCCCATATGACCTGCAAAGGGAATATCATGGGCTATGGCTAGAAGCACCAGACAGTAAGCTCTAGGCACTACCAACTGTTGTACTCTCTCACCTTCTGGCCCTCCCTCAGGGGTCCACTCTCTGCACAGTAAGCCTTTGTTCCAGTATACAGATTCCCCCTTCCCTTGAGAATCAGGTGCCTCCCTAGTTACCTACCTCAGGGCTTGCAATGTAGCGTCTGAGAACTGAGCCTGTCTCAAGTGTCTCCTTGTAACCCTTCCCAGCTCCTCTTCCACAGGAAGTCTGGCATCCTCTGACAGTGGTGCCTCACTGTCAGCCTGGGTACTACTACTCACCTCTACCTTTGCAGTTACCATGTCCAAGGGAACATCAGTACCCACAAGCAGCTGTGGCTCACATTCAGTCTCACTGCTACAGCATAGCTCACTCCCTGAAGTTATCATCTCAGTAGTCCTGGCTGCAAGTATGCAGTCTGTCTGAGTCTCCCCCAGGCTACCAGACCCACATGCTTGTCACCTAGCCTCACTGCATGTAACTGCATAAGTACATAGTACAGCCTCATCCAAATCCTTCCCTCTCAGGACATCTGCAGGATGGTAGTTCCATACCCCTGTTGTCTCAAGACAACTCACTGTTGGCATTTTGTCTTTCCCACTTACTGCCTCCCTCACCTTTGGTTCTGCAACTTGCCTCCGTGGACATCTGTATGCCACATGGCTCCACTGGTTGCATTCAAAACATTTAACCCTAGCTCCTGAACGTGTACCTAGACTAGTGGCTTCCCCTGCTACTGTTGGATTCAGTTAGGGCAGTATGTGCTGCCCACCATGGGTTCCTTTAGTCCCATGAGCAGTGCTGGGGGTCCCTTTCCTGTGCAGGGCTGCCCTGCTTGCTAGGTATAGGTCTCCCTTCTTCCCCAACTCCTCTGAAGTAGCACACTGTCTATCAACTAACCAGATCCTCATGTTCTCAGGCAAAGTGCTAAGGGCTTGTTCCCTTACCACAAGGTCTGCCAGCCCTTCAAAAGTGGTGACCTGACATCCACTCACCCAGCTATGAAAATAAGTGCTCAGTTCAGCAACATATTCACATACATTTTCATCTGTCTTGTGTCTATGCTCACAAAACTTTTTCCTAATACATTTCAGGTGTTAGCTTAAAATATTCCAACAAGTGTCTTTTTACAACAGTATAATCAAAACAGTCAGTGTCATGCATTTTTGCTAAAGAAGTTACAGCTTTACCATGGAGTAAGGGGGTCAAGAACCATACCCAGAGCCCTTGGTCATCTTCATACTGTTTACATACCCGCTCAAACATATGAATGAAGCTAACAAAATTATCCACCTATTTAAACTGTGGAAGAAATTTACTGACCTTTTGTGCTTCTGGGGTCCGGTTACTCCCTTCCCCATTACCTCCATGACTCTGGCAAAGAATCAGCATTTCCTTCAAATGCCTCCTCTGCCATTCATTTTCCTCAGCTTGTAGACTCCTCATTTTCTCAGCTGCTTCTAGTTCCATATGCCTGACCTCCAACTCAAGTCTCTTTAGCTCAGCTGGATGTTTAAGTCTACTGCAGAAAGGTTGAGCTGTCCATTCTCCAAGTATATTGTATCTCCACTGTCAGTCTGATTGCCTTCCAGGCTGCTGTTTTCTGATGCAGCTGTAACCAAGGCTGCAATCAGGTCTGCCTTAGTCAGGTTTCCATGCACCAGTCCCCTAGCCTGGCACATCTCCACCAGCTGGCTCCTTGTCCTCTGCTGACATGCTGCCTGCTCACCCTAACACTAAGCTAACAAAAGAAACAAAACAATTGTGATATGAACTCTTAGTATACACTGCGTGGCTTTTTAGAGTACAAAACACGTTTAGAGATCACTGTACATAAGCTACAGGAATTCACTCTACCCAGACCACTACAAGCCAATTAGTGTTTGCCAACTAATAAATATGTGATGTGGATCCCACCAGAGCAAACCAATATGTGATAGGATATCCCAACCACTGCCACCAATATGTGATAGGATATCCCAATCACTGCCACTGATATGTGATGACCGTGCCCTGGCCCAGTAATCAAGGAGCCTCAATCCTCACCACTAACACCAGGGAGGTTGTCTCCTTGAAGAGGAAAGGATAACTAATGCACACAGTAAAGTACAATTTCCCTTAAGTGTTCACAGAGATCATAGTCAGTCTGGGGCTGTTTGCTCTTTTGCTCAACAGGTCCCTAATAAGACTCCCCACTGGCACAGCTATAGGGTCCAAGTCTCAGCCTAGGTGGGTAAGCTCAAACCTCCAGTACCCTCTCTGTCCAAGCAGTGCTTCATGCCCCTGCCCAAGTAGCTGACACAACGCGCACACACTTTGAGAAGAGGTTATACAACCACACAGACCCTCCGGGGAAAAGGCTGGCACAGGTTCTCCAGTTGTGTCCCTATTACCCAGACCATATGGTAGTAATTCCTGACACCACTCAGCTAATATTATCAGCTACTAAAAGGCCCTTACTGTACAATATTGTAATCCAATGGTAGTATGACTAACAGTCAAGACTTAATTTAGAGTGACTTAGACAGTAAAACCTGTAAATATGTAATGTACTTTAGAGGTTAAATTATCTCTACATAAACCAGTCACAGGTAAAGGTTTTAAAATATTTCATAATAAATAATTAAAACACAAGACAACACTACTACACCATAGAGATATCTAAGAGTACAGAGATCACACAGAAACGTAAAACAATACAGTAGGACAGGTCTGATGTCAAAGAAAAACACAACCTAACTTTCTAATCTTTAGCTAATCTTAAGAGAAAACACAGTGCTATAATTCTACTTACATACATAAAGAGCAAGCAGTGCTGGGTTAGATGTCCAAGATCAAAATGCTCTCAGTCTCTCACTGAACAATAGTTTTTAAACACTAACCAACAGCTCTGCTGAGGCCCTCCCAAATTACATCATTTTGACACTTAGATTTTCTCAGGCCACAAACTGCATTATTTAGTAAGCTAACACCTGCTCAGGAACTACAACAATACAAGGCATTTCACATATACACTCTAGCAGAAACCAGAACAATAAAGCATCTTCTACATGTAAATTCTGGCCCTTATCTTTAACCTTAAAACAATGGGCATGAAACCTT
Source organism: Protopterus annectens (assembly GCF_019279795.1). Lineage (NCBI taxonomy): Eukaryota > Metazoa > Chordata > Ceratodontiformes > Protopteridae > Protopterus > Protopterus annectens. The sequence continues at coordinate 1,028,982,196 of NC_056747.1, forward strand.
CATCTAGACCCACTGGAGCCGACTTGTAAACATCAAAGAGATTCATAAGATCTTTTCAGCTTCAAAAGACACATTTGAAATGCTTGGCTTGGTTTTTCTTACAGCAGATGGCAATGTTGCAAAAATCTTGAAGTTCACATTTTACAGTGTTTTATTTCATTTAAAAGCACAAGCCTGTATTTTACATTTATTTATACAATAGATAGAATTATGTATCAAATTCTATTTGACTAGGCTGGCAGCCTTCGCCCATCTTCCTCCAGTCTTCACAGTACAACAAGACTTTAGTAGGACATATTCACTTTGGAACGTGTGGGTGTCATACAGTGACTTAACAACAGTTAGTAATAGTCATCAAACTTTGTTAGCCAGTAGTCTTGTCCCTTTGCTTAGAGATAGGAGAAGTAAATATCAAAAAGGAGAGGTCTCAGTGCCAAGATTTGAGAGACACTGCTAATCATGTTCCTACTTTTTTCATGAGGCCCTGCAATTCACAATGTGTGAATTCTGTCCTTTAGACTGTTTGCTATCCATATTAGTAAATATAGGCTAATTTTTAAAACATTTAGCTTTTTTTTAGGATGCCAGCATGTGGAATGGTGTAAAAGTCATTAGGGCCTTAGCCAAATGAAGATATACTACAAGCACTGCATGACCAACTTACAGCCACCATAACCTTTTTGAAGAAAATGACCATATTAAACAGACAGGATCTACCATTCAAAAATATTGTGGGGGAGTCAAGTCTATCAAGTTGTTGATATCACAGTTTATGAGGTCTATATAATATATTCCATTACTTTGCAGATAAGGCTTGTAAGGCTGACAGGTATTTCATTACCTGAGTTGAATGTAAGGCCACCTTTTGGAGGCACATTACCACTGCTGTTCACCAATAATCAGGGACATATGAGGACTGTGTCTGCAAGGACATGTTTAAATAAGCAACCAGGTATATTATTAGGTCTCTTGGAATCATAACTGAGAAAGCTACATGTTATACTATGGAAGATTTTCCTACATCATCCCGCTTCACAAAGGAGGCACCTCCACAGAAATAAGATATTAGTCATACTGTCCCCAAATAGCGAAAATTATCGATGTATCCACAACTTCTTCACTACCTACTTTGCAATACTTGCAATCATCTACTATCCAACACCCAGCGACTCTCACCACCATAGCACAAAACCTGCCCTCTCCTCCTTTTGTCGACCCATTAATAAAAATCACAATAGCAAACTTTATATCCTCCATCTCTCTTCTTGATGTCAATCAAAGCTTTCGTGTCAACCACTCAGCTCTCTGTCCACCCTTGAAACCCATCACTACACATGGTACTATCCCGGTTCTGGTTCCCTACAAAGCTACTAAGTGGCAGGCTCCTGTAAAAAACCTGTGTCTGGCCAAATAGCTTATCAGTCCTAATACCTTCCCTCAGGGCTCAATCAATATTGGGACCACTTTATTTTTTTATCATTAACCTTAATTTCCTCTCCACTCTCAGTCCACCTCTCATCCCACCCATCCACGTAATCCAATCCAGAAACCGCTCCTTCTCCTCCTCCTCCTCCAAACCCACTAACTCTGTTTTTTCTAGTAGAAAAAGTGGTTCACCGAACTCAACCTCAACTCCAAACAACCAAAACCAAATTAACCAAATTACTCCCAACGCCTTCCTCCCAGAAACCCCACTAAAAGAACTCCAAATACTTATAATACCTAATATCACTACTAATCTAACTATCATAACCCCCTGTCAGTACCAAATTACTATTACCACTTATTGATTATATGCTTAACAAATTGACATCACACATCCATATTACTCAAACATGAAAAAAAAAAACAAAAAATCGAACTAAATGTGAAAAAAAACTATTCTACTAAAAAACTGCAAAACTCCCATTGTTGCCCTCCTCCCCCTCCTCCTCCCTCCTCTCCCCTCTCCCTCAATCCTCCCCAACTAAAAATCAGAACTATAACTCTGCTCTCTAACACTGCTAGATTCATAACAGGGTTCTCCATATCTTCATCCATCTGCACCATAATCATGACCTGCACTGCCACTTAAGCTGGAAAAAACTCCAAACCAACTCTCACACTGAACAACAGCAAATAAGCATGTAAAATAATTAAACAACAGATAGAACCCCATAGCTCTGTGAATATCCCATACACTAACCTTAAATAGTCTCCCATCATCCAACAGCACCCAGATCATCCAAAAGCAACAACACTCAATGTGATGTCTGCAACTTGCATTGGCCATGCCAACTCCATTTGGAACTCCACAACAAAACCATGGAAATACAACCTCTCAGTTCACCAGTCAAAAAGCAACCTAAAAAAAAACACACAAAAGACACAAGACACAGACACATCCCATATCCATGTCCTGACACACAACTAACTAACTCTCATCTATCCTATAATTATCCTATCAGACCTTTTTCTTCTCCCTTCTGCTCCCAACTACTGAATCTGAAATCAATAAAAAATATTAGCGCGGATTGACTGGAATTTATATATACTATTAGTATTTAATTTATCTCTGCTATATGTATACCAACGATCTATCTTTTGTCCCATAATCTTCTATATAAAATCGAATTTTTTATACTAATCTTGTAAAATGTAACCGTCAACTTGATTATACTTTTTATAATCTTGTATTTTTTTTATAACCTGTTTTTTATAACTTGTTTTTTTTACTTGTGATATATATACCATTTATGTTGGATTTTCTCTCGGCCTCTACTGAAAAAAAGGATGTATCCAGCAGACTACTAGCCCGGTTAACAAATATAAAATAAATAAAATAAAAAAATAATTATTGAGGGGCATGGTGTGAAATGCCATGGTGGGAAACTAAAAATACATGGTTGATATACACTAAAAAGTGTAGTTTACTGTAGATATTGCTAGCTATTTGCTAATAATCATAAAGGTAAACAATATTTCCATATGCATATTAATATTTCAAAAAAACAAATAACTTGCAAACTTTTGGCATGGCATCAGGTAAAGCCTCAGATGATGACAATGAAGAAAACTGTCATTGATATTTGCACACTACTTTGTACATCTTGAGAGATATTCAATGCGTCATTGTTTAAGAGCAATAATTCACTTCTTTGTGTGGGTAATGCAGGATTTACCCATGGTTGGCTTTGTATAATCACTCAGGCTTCACCTTCATGATCATTCCATACCAATTGTGGATAATTCTGCATTAGCCACAGCCAGTCATGACACATTGCTAAATTGCACAGTTAAGCATAATTTTTTTCATATTTTTTGAAAACATCTCAATATGGACGTGCAAAGAGGAATTTATTGCTGATATGAAAGTCTGGCCGACAGAAGAGTTCTGGCTATATAAGTTTAGGTTGTCCAGTTTCCAATATACGATAGTGTGTGAAACTTTAGAGCACTGTAGGCACTCATAGTTTAGTCATTATTGGCTAGACTTCATGGAAGTGAGTTTTCAGCTTTTTTCTGCCTGCTACTAATTAAGCAGTTTGCATGGTGCTGTTCAGCGCTCAGTGGTGGTTACCATTATCCTGTATATAGCAAACCTATGAAGTTAGTACTTGGGGCTTTAACCTGTACCAAAGAAAGGACTTCATGGAGATAATTTTAAGGCAGTTAGTTATCAAACAGCACTACTACCAGATCATAGCACTATTTAACATCTACCCTTAACCCTAGACACCCCTCATGTGATCCCTGTAAAACCAAGTCCCTAAACCATAATAGTTCAAACCTACTGTAGATCCTAACAACATGCATATGCAATTCTTTAATGTTTCTGTGGCCAACTTAGTAGATATGGCCATCCTGAGACAATATTACAATTGTCTCATATACTCAGACAACCTTTTAATCCTTAAAGAAAGTGACACAGTATGCAAGAGATATACATACATAATTTCCTTGGAGGCAAAGATCTTGCTTACAGAATAGGTTGTTAAGAATACACACACAACATTCTTCACACATACTGCTCACTATGCACACATACCTTCTTGTAATGAGGTGCATAAAAGAAACCTTCCAAAACCTCAATGACCTCCTAAGCACCTATCCTTAGCAATCACTAAAGCACACATCAAAGCAAATCATAACATCACACATAAGCCTACAACCAATGATCCTCCAAGAATAAAGCCCATAAGACAAGCAAACACTTTACCTAGTACTCTTGTCATAGGGTATTCTGTTGTACAACACATAGATGCCCCTCTCAGCAGGCTAGACAAGGAGAAGATAACAGTTGCCTGTAGGGATGGGTCTATATTACATGATTGAATAGTCAAATATTTGAAAACGTAATAGTCGACCTGTAATAATCAAACCACTACAATGTTGAACGGAAAAGAAAAAAGAAAAACCCACCCAAACAAACCATTTAAACACTCTACACAGGGGGGCAAGCCCCCTTTGCACCCCCCACACCACCTGATCCTTAAATCTACCAACTTCGAGATCGCACTGCAATGCAGACAATGGAAAACTTCCATTTTCACACTGTACGGAGATCTTCATTAAACTGTTCGACATTGTGGAGGTTTGATTATTATGGGACGACTATTATGAGTTCGAATATTTGACCATTCGATCATGTAATATAGAGCTGTAGGGACCTAGGATCCACAAATCATGCACATATTCAACTCAGTGCACCACAGGTACCAGTAAGATTTTGTCATAGTCAGTGTAGCTGTAAATGACCTGAGACATGCGCACTGGGCTATATGAAAAGAGACATAATGGATCTCTCACCAACAAGTACAGGCATTGCATTGAGCAGCATTTTATCTTCGTCAAGGATGATGCCACAGTATGACCAGAAAATTATTCATTTTGGCAATTGGCTTGGTTTCTGGTGTCACTGCAGAAGGATTCAGAATCTATCAGCATGGGAGAGCATAGTTAGTAGACCATGTTGCCTTGGCAGGGATGATCACACATGTCCCCCTTGGGCCTTAGGATATTGGCTAAAACTTTATCATTCCCTCTAGAGCCTTGTTCAGGCAATGACAAAATAACAGAAACTACCAATATAGCCAAAAAAAAAAAAAAAAAAACAAACTCAAAGCAACCTTAAGGTGTTACTGCTCAATGCTAGGAGACTAAACAAGAAACTCTACGTCCTACAATCTCTCCTCCCTCTGAACAATGCAGCTATTTGTCATTACCAAGACGTGGTTTAAAGCTACAAAATGTACTTTGGCATTGCAAGACTACAGTGCCTTCCACACATTTAGACCAGCAGCAGCACAGACAGGGGCTACAGGTAGCAGTGTCTTGATCTACATTAACAACAAATATAACTCCAGGATGGTTAAACAGGATGGTGCCCTAGAGTTCATCCACACCTAAGTCTCCATAGATAAGGTTCTTTACCATGTCCTGGTCAGCTACAGTTCACCCTCTATGACCCATGAAGCTCACAACTTCTACATAGACCTACTAGAGGTATTCACAATCCAACCAAATACTCTATTCATGAGAGATGTTAACTACCCCTCTATCGACTGAGATGCGTACACTGCCTCTAACTGAAATGTGCAATGTTTCCTGGACTTTATCACCATAAAAACACCTTGGACCAGATAGTGAGCACTTTTATTCACCAACATGGGAGAGCATTGCACCCCCCCCCCCCCCCCCATGTCACATCTCCATTGATGAAGCTGGACCACAAAGCTGTCTCTCTCAAAATAAAAATCAACCTGGAAAACTCAACTAAATCCTTAACACTTAGGAATTATTCTAAAGCAAACTACATCCACTTAAGTGACAGTTTGTCAAAATTCACAACTCCCCCACACCTAAAAACACAGCTACACTAAGCAGTGGGCAGAACTGGTGGTAAATGGAGCAATCTTCATTGACTAGGTTGACATAGTGAATATACTAGCTGATAAATTTAGATCTACTTTCACCCCCCACCCCAACTCATCCCCCTTCATATCCCTTCTAGCATAACTCCCACCCCAACAGTCAACAGGGAGAAGATTCAGGTGGTGTTCCCTAAGGTCAAAAATACTGCCTCAGTGAGCCCTGGCAATATTCCTAGTTTGCTCCAAAATATACTAAAACATGATGTAGCAGGACCACTTGAGACACTCTTCAACTGCAACCTCAAACAGGTTATGCTCTAGATGAATGAAAAGACACAAAAATTAATCTCTGTTCATAAAGGTGGACCATAAACTGACCATGGGAACTACAGACCCATGAGTCTGACAAGTCGAATATGCAAAGCCATGGACAGACACTGGGTCAATCCCAGTCTGGCATTGTTAAGGGACAGTCTTGCCTTCCCAGCCTTGTACATGTCTTAAAGAAGGTCACCAAGGTTATGGATGTACGAAAATAGCGCATACCACCTATCTTGACCTGGCGAAGGTGTTCATTGCAAATACCCCAATCAGGTCTAATTGACAAACTTTCAGCACTAAGCATAAATACCTACATAACTTGATGGATTGTTGGCTGGTTCACAGATAGGACCCAAGAAATCAGGATCAGTGAGACCACCTCAACCAGGAGTCTGGTCACCAGTGAGTACCCCAGGGCTCCTTGTTGGGCCAGCTCTTGTTTGGAATCTACTTATCAGAAGTCAAGAATAATGTCAAAAGCCTCTGGATTACCAAGTTTGCAGACGACTATGCATTGGGAGGTATCATAGATTCCCCCATTATATCAGCATGCTACAAGATGATCTAACACAAGCAAAGTACTGGTGCCAAAGCCACAGATTAAAAGTCAATGCAAAGAAATGCATTGTAGTGCCCTTGGGAAACTGTCTACCTAAGCTAATTATTCCATCAATAAAGCACCTCTAAGAGTTGACCCAATAGTTAGGGATCTGCGAACATACATAGGCAGTAATCTGGCATTCAGCCAACACGTAGTCAAGACACTGTTCTAAATCTCTAAGCTCAATAAATCTTGACAAAGCCAAAATTAATGGGAGGAAAAAAGTACAAAAATAGGTACAAATTTTAACTATTGCTCTTATAGCCTTAGAAAGTTGCTAGAATAAAAGGTTTTGTGTTAGAATGCATTTTCTGAAGGATATGAAGTCTAAAAATTAAATATGACACACAAATTTGGACATTTGAGAGGTGTGAGCCAGTATAGTAAGAAAATCATTCTATGTCACTCAACTCATAAGCAACGGTATGTGGCATCCAGGTCCAAGGACATTATAGTACCACTCTACTCAGCTGTAATCAGACCCATCATTGAGTACAATGCTCCATTTGACATGTACCTAACCAGGCACTTGCAATAGTTGGAATGTGCTCAATGGTCCCTCACCAGGAGAATCCAGAGTATGAATATCCGGTCCTAAACAGATCACCTTAAGGCCTTATCTCTATACTCAGTTTCCTACAGGAGGGGATCTATGTCTGGCATAAAAGACATACTTGGATTCAGCTCAGATGGATGGATCTCTTGCTCATCCATACAACAAACACCACCAGAAAAAAATAGATTCGAGAACATGAACTTTGCCTGTGACATAAATAAACCATGCTGAAGAGACTGACATGTGTCTCAAAGGATCACCACACTATAGAATAAGTTCCCCATCTATATCATAGGATCATAGGAAGTTACTAGGCTATTGGACCTGAAGCTCATACAAGCCTATCCAAGAATTTAGCCCATGTTCTGACAAGTCAGCACCTGATGGTCCTGTCCAGCAGGGACACAGGTGGAATCCCAGGGGTGTATTTTCTGTTCCCCATCCAGTTGTCCAGGTTGCACTTAAAAAAAGGTTAATGAAGTACTCTGCTTGACGTGGAATGGGAGTCTATTGCATGGACAGGGGAGTCTCTGGGACAGAAATCTGTCCTGCCAACAACCTCCATTGATGTCACAGACCAGGCTGAGGTCATGCATGCGGGTTACTCAAATGAAGCTTGACTTGTGGATATGCAGCAGTCCCATCAAGGCAGGGTCCGAGATTGCTTTATATGCCAGACAAAGGTCACCTCCAAGGAGTCTGTAGAAGACTAAGTAGAGGGACAGGACCTTTAGCCTATCTGTGTAGGGTAGATGTTTGAGGACCTGGCTTCTCCTGGTGAGGAACCTCTGTGTTTTTTCCAGCTGCTGTATGTGCTTTGTGAGGTATATGCCAAAAGGAGATTTGTACTTAATAATGGGTCTTATAAGGGAAGAATACAGGGATGTTATGACCACCTTCTCCCTGGATGAGATATCCCTGCTTATGAGGTGGGCCATGTAGAACGCTTTCCATACAATGGAGGCAATATGGTGGTCAAAAGTCAGTTTGTTATCAAACTGGGTGCCCAAGTCCCTCCCAAATGCTTGCCTGTTTTTAGGACCTTGTTATTAACATGATAATTTGTGGGAACATAACTCTACTCAAAGGGGATGATGATGCATTTTTTGCCATTCAGTTTGAGGCTGTGTTTCTGGCACCAGTCATTTGTTTGGGCGAGACCTTCTTGGAGGATGTTCACATCACTAGGGATATTGATGACAGTGCCCAGTTTTCAGTCATCTGCAAACTTGTTCATCTATAGGCCACTGGCTTTGGCCTGCACCTCAGAAATGTATATTCCAAACAACAAAGGCCCCTGACAAATCTCTGGGGTATACCACTTGTTACAGGTTGACTGCTTGAGGTGGCTTCCCTTATTTTGACTAGGTGAGTTCTATCAGTGAGCCAGTTTGCTACCCATCTGTAACATATGGATTGATGCCTAGTTGAGAGAGTTTATCTATAATACCCAAGTGGGAAATAGTATGAAAGGCTTTGGCCAGGTCAAGGTAGGTGGTGTGCACCATCTTTCCCTTGTCTGTGGCTTTGATGACTGTCTCAAAGAAGTCAACCAAATTTAACAGGCATGACCTCCCCTTGATGAAACCAAACTGTGTGGGATCAAGTATTTGGAAGTTGCCAATATCCTTGTTAATGAAGTCCATGATAATCTGCTCCATGGCCTTGCAGATCAGGCTAGTTAGGCTGATAGGTCTATAATTTCCTGGATCGGTGGACACTCCACCTTTGTGCAAAGGGATGACAGTGGCTGTCCTCCACTCAACTGGGATGAAGCCAGTACTCTGGCTTTGGTTGAATAGGGTGCCTAATGGTAATGCAAGTTCCTGCCTGAGTTCGTATAAGATGCAGCCTGGGATGTTATTGGGTCCCATAGAGGCTGTATTTTTTTTCCTTTGAGAAGGCAGTGATGACTTGCTCCCTAGAGATAAGGAGAGGGGGGCAAGTGCTGGGAATTTCCTGATTTACTGATGGGGGGGGGGGGGCAGAGAAGTGAAGTTTTCACTGAAACTGTCTGCCAGCAGGTTGGCTATACCTATGACATTTGTGCATGTGGTGTCCTTAACCACCAGTTCTGAGCAGATCTGGGTGCTTCCCTTGAGATTGTGAACATATCTGAAGAAAGCTCTGTGATTGTCTTTAGTAGATGTGGCCAGTTTGGACTCGAAGTTTGCTTTGGATGATTTTACTAGTGCTCTTATTTGCTTGTTCAGGCTAAGAAGAGATTGCTTCCAATTAGGCACCTGCTCCTTCTTGGTCCTGGACCGCAATTTTTTCCTTTTATTATAGAGTTTATTTTTTGCAGATGTCCAGCAGACAGGTTTTCTCTTCCTTGAGGAGGATGATTTTGTTCCGTCTGGTATTCCTGATTCCATGCAACTGTATAAATGCTTGTATAGTACTTTGGTGTAGGTTTGGACATATGTGCCAGTTCTTATGGAGGAGGCAGTGGGCTGTGAAGATGTTTATACCTTCCCTCAGGAGGTTGTAATTAGCTTTGGAGAAGTTTTTTTTTTGTTTGACCCTAGCTGGGGGTGGGCTCAGGGCAACTGGTGACTTTGAAAGTGACTGCTTTGTGGTCGGATCTTAACAGGGAGGATGACACTGTAGGGATGCTGTGGTGGGTACTCATGTTGGGTAATACCAAGTCCAAAATATTTTCACCTCTTGTGGGGATGTCAACCAGCTGGTACAAGTTATTGACAAAATCAAGGAATCTCTGGGCATTTGTGTCTTGGCATGAGTAGTTCTTCCAGTCTATGGTTGGATAGTTAAATTTGCAATGGATCAGGGTAAAGGGTTGAATCTTGATAGATTCTAAGAGGTCCAGATAGGTGGAGTGGGCATCTTGAGTCAAAGTTGGGGGCCTGTAGCTATCTATGATTTGAATAGAGGTCCTGTCAACGGTTAAACCACCTGGAGTGTCTCCTGTACATCATACTGTTTGACCAACCTGGAGGTGTGTACGTCTTTTATATATATGTATTGCAACTCCACTTTCTTATGCTTTGCTGTCCATGTTATGGGGTATGAATGTATGACAGGATGAGTAACCTGATATGGCTGGGCTGGGGTACTCTCCGCAACTTTGAACCAGGTTTCTGTGACTGCACAAATGTCAGCATCTTCCAGGGTTAAGAATGCTTGCAATGAGTGCAGTTTCACGTTTAGACTCCTAGCGTTTAGCAGCATGAGCTTTACTTTGTGTTTTGATGAATTTTTCATGTTGGTAGTTTTGACCTGATGGCACTGCCTAAAAAGGCACTATGAGGGCAGAAAGAGCCTTTGCCACACAAGGGAGACAGATGCAGGATATCTGTGGAAAAGCATCGTGATTTGTCAATCATGTCTTCCCAGGCTGTCGGATAATGGACCCCCTTGAAATGATACCAGAAACTAAACCAATTGTTAAAGTCAATCATTTTTTTGTTTGTATTGAGGCATCATTCTGAGTGACTGTAGAATGCTGTTTAAGGCTAGGAACATACCTGTCTGGGACGCATATTCAGCGAGCTCCATCATGTCTCTCTTTATATAGTCCAGGGAGGTATGTCTCAATTTTTCACACCAACATGGACTATGACAGAGTCATAACAGTACCTGTTGTTGAGAGACTTGATTGCATGGGTGAAATGGTGGATTCTGGCACCTGGTAAACAACTAATCATGACTTTTTCCTTATCTGGCCTGGTGAGGGGCACATCTATGTGTCTCACAATGGAGTCTCCTATGACTAATATGTTGGGTTTATGTTTAGGCTTTAGTGCCTGTGAGACACAGGTGTGTGGACTATGTGTGGTGTATAGTGTGGGGGGGCAGTGGAGTTCGCATGTGTTTTTGCCTCGGAGGTCTCTTTTATTTGGTATGTTTTTGTTGAGGACCTCCACATATGTGGGTGTGTGTTGTGTAGGTGTGGGTGACATTTGATGCGTGGTGTTTGTGTTGACAGCCTTCTCAGTACCAGATATACTGGCTTGCAAGGGAGAGAGCATTGACTCTAGGTTCTTAATGTAACTGCATCTCTCACAAATTGTGTTCCTAGGTGGTATTAGTAGAAGGTTGTCCATGTACATGAAGCAGTTGCTACACTGCATCAGGATACCTATATCAACCAGGCTGACAGGAGAAAGTGTAGGAAATTGTCCATCCATAGTTGTCAGAAACTGAGGGAAAGAGGCCAGACAGAGCTAAGAGGGTAAAGAGTGGAAGGTCTAAGAGTAGTAATACTAGGTGATCACACAAATGCTACTAAGGGAAAATTTGTGGCTGGAATACCACGCATAGGGTTAAAAAATGCATCTGTAGCTCTGGATGCAGCAAACCTGTATCAGCGAATGCTACTCAATTTAAGGGTTAAGAACACAGTAAAACTCACAAAAAAAGCACAGATTAACTACATATAGACAATAACAGAACTCATAGTATGAAAAAATACAGTTAAACAATAAAGAAATGCATTAAAATATAATTAAAAGGTAATTAATTGCAGTAAATAGCAATAAAATACAGTTAAACCATAATGAAATGCAGTTAATCAATAAATTGATTTCAAACAGTGCAAATGTGATAAATTAGCTCACATTCCCAAAGTAAACATAGCTCAGATAAAGTATAAGGCTACCGACAAGCAGTAACAAATGTGGCAAACTCAGTGCAGTTGAACACCTAAGCACAAGCAAAATGAAGTAGGAAGAGGTACAATTTTTTTTTTAAAGTAGAAAATGAGGAGACAGAAGATAATTCAAGGTTAAGAAGCTAAAGGGGTGGGCCTTCACAACTGATCTCACTGTACTCAGTAGAATTAACTGATGTAATGGGACTGGGGGGAGTGTCCAATATCAAATTTATAATAGAGGTGGGCAGCTCAAAAGCCACCAAGCTTTAATACCACAACAACAGTTGGGTGGGTGGGATACAAGATGAGAACAGAGGTAAGGACTGAATTCACTAGGCCTAAATAACAGTTGCACAGTTTAAACAGATATGCAGCAAATATTGTTTTAGTTAATCAGAAGTGCAGAAAGCAGTTGAAAATAAGCACTTATCTTTTGTAGCCACTGCAGCTTTGAGCAAACAAGTACAAACTGGTTTAAATACAGGAACCAGCTAAATTATCCAGTCAAAAAACAGAGCCCTGAGTAGTGACTCTTGTTAGATCAGACCAGACTGACTCCCCCTCCCATGAAGAAACAGCTAGGCTTCTCTAAACAAAAAATTATGCTACAAGCTCCAAAGGTCACAACAGTAATAGATATTCAGCTCTGTGCTGGTGTTTTTCAAGGACAGCAACAAGTAAAATGCACAGAACAAACAGAGAAGCAAAAAGGAGACAAAGATCAGAACAGAGGTAAGGATTGAATTCACTAGGCCTAAACAACAGTTGCACAGTTTAAACAGATATGCAGCAAATATTGGTTTAGTTAATCAGAAGTGCAGAAAAAGTAGAAAATAAGCACATCTCTTTTGTAGTCACTGCAGCTTTGAGCAAACAAATACAAACTATATGAAGTAGAGTTCATCCCTGACCCTATGCAAATGAAACCTTGATCATTGGATTCAGGGTTGCCTGATGTCCCTATTTGAGCGGGACTGTCCCAGGATCAGCAGCCAAATCACGAGTCCTGCACTGCTAGTCAAAATCCTGGTGAAACAGTCTCCACTTTGCAATTTATGACTGGCCCGTATGCCGGTATATGAACCAATCATAAATTGCAAAGCGAAGCCACTTCTGCTGAATGCGGAACTGCCTGCTGTTCGCACAAACGAAAGACCTTAGAAGGCATACAATCCTGGAGATCATTTAGGAGCCTGGACAAAATTCTTAACTGTCCCAAAATACTGTCTAGGTGATTCACTTACTGCAGCTCACACAGTAGACGAATAACGATTGAGGGCTGAGAGGGTCAAACCCGCTACCACAGGAAGTAGCTCATTAACAGCTCATAACATTAGTCTTCTTCAGCAACTGTCAGAGTTCTAGATGTGGGTATGATGCCCCAACATTCATTTTCATACACAGCGAACATTGTTATACATTAAGACTGCCAGCTCATTCCGGAAAACAAGAGACTTTCTTTAGTGAGCTTTACACAGTAGATAAAGACTCTACGTCATATTTCTGAAGTTAAAAAATGCAGCTTTTCTCAGTTTCCTGTACTTGCTCATTTTTATCAATCAGTTTAACTGGTCTCTTCATGAAGCATCTTAAAAAGCCTGCCTATCATGACTTCTTTGGATATATTACGTGTTTTTTGATTATTTACTTCTATTTTCTCAGTCATCTTAAAAACAAATAGAGGCCCTCTACTTTTAGTGCACCTGATTTCCATGAATATTGTCTTATTTTAAGCTACACTTAATATTACTTTGTTCAGCATTAAGTTTTATGAAAATACACTGATTTAATTAATTTTATTTTTTACTGGCTAAAACACATTAGAAATAAATGTCTGTTTTCTAGTGGTAACATATATCATTGGTCTAGTTAAATGATTTAGTTACAACCTCACAATATGGCAAACAGAGGTTGTTGGAATTAAACCAGAATGTCCCACTGTGTCATAGCTCATTACATTACTCGCTGCCTTTTATGATTTGCTTAGGTTGTGAAACATGAAATATCATTAAAAGCTAATGGTAAAAAGACACTGAAAGTTAAATGAAACAGGTATGCTTAAGTTTCCTGTTTGATTATTTTACTGGTCAGTATCAGATGTGCAGAATTTTTATAGGTAGGTTTTTAAAAGTATAATAACTCCAGTTTACTGCACTGATCAGTTATATGACTGACTCAAAGTTAAGGCACTCAAGGGCCTTTTTAAATAAATATTTCCCCTCTGACTTGTTAAGTTTCATTTGGATGATCTGGGTAAAGTAACAGCTGGAAGAAAGCAATCAGTGATAACATCGTGTGAGCTAAATAAATAAATAAATATTTTTTTGCATGAGGCAAGCTGCCATGCACTCCACATGTGGAGGGGAGGTAATACCTTCACACTGCTGAAACTTACACATGCCAACTCTACAGTTACTAGATAAAGCAGGACAACATGAATTGGCGTTGATAATGGGTGACTTGAATGCACATATTGGGACAGACAGAACAGGATATGAGGATTGCCTAGGTCCTCATGAGTGGGGCAACAGGAATAAAGAAGGAGAATCCATTCTAGACTTCTGTCTGGTAAATGGCTAGATAGTAGCCAACACATGATTCAAAAAGAGAGATAGTCACAAGATCACATACAAGAATAGCCAACATGCAACTCAGGTAGACTTCCTCCTAGTAAGGAAAAGGCACTGGGATAGAATCCATGATTGCAAAGTCATCCTCAGTGAAACAGTCAGCCCACAGCATAAACCATTAGTTGCCAAAATCAGCTGCAAACAGTGGTCAGAGAAGGCTCTACGGTCAACAGAGACCAGGCTGCAGACCTGGAAGTTGACTGGAGAAAAAGTACAACAGTTCAAGGAATTACTCAGGATTCTAGCACCGCAAGAAGAGGAGGAAATAGGTGGAGTTGAAGAGTGGCAGCGCCTAAAAAACAGCATGTGTTAGGACTACAGAAAAGATATGTGGCTGAGCCAGGTATGGAAATAAGGTACATAAGGAAAGCTGACGGTGGAATGTAGAAGTCCAGGAAGTCATCAAAAGAAAGAAGGATTGCAGGAAGAATTGGGAGACAGAAAAGACTGACCAGGTGAGGAAGGACTACTGGTTTCCTAACAAAGAAGCTAAGAAAGAAGTTGCAATAGCAAAGAATAGGGTATCGGAGGCACTCTACCAACATCTGGAAAGTGATTCAGGAAGGGGCACAAAGAAACTATATCAGGTTGCAAGGCAAAGACAGAAAGATAAAGAAGATAGTCAGATACCCTTCATAAGGGATGCCAGTAACAATCTGCTCACCAGTCCACAGGACATCAAAGGCAGATGGAAGGAATATTACCAGCAGCTCCTGAATGAAGAAAATCTCACAGAAGCTCTACTGCTTCAAAAACAGCCTGCAATGAGAGAAAAAGAGGAGCACACCTTAGAAAAAGTAAGAACAGCACTAAGGAAGACAAGTCAGGGGAAGCAGCAGGCTCAGATGAGGTCACAGCAGATATGATAAAGATGCTGGGCGAGATAGGGGAGAAATAGCTCCTGAGGGTACTAATAGCAGTGTGGAGAGAAAGATGTATCCCAGACAACTGGTGGATAAGCATACTTGTGCCAGTGTGGAAGAACAAAGGGGGCATCCACAACTGTGGCAGTACAGAGGCATCAAACTCCTACTACATTGCATGAAAGTTCTGAAGAGGGTGACTGATAAAAGGATACTGAGAGTAGTAGAATGTAAGATGGGAGATGAGCAGTTTGGATTCAGATCAGGATGCAGCACAATTAACCCGATGTTTGCACTGAGACAGACACTTAAGAAGAAGCTAGAGATGAGGAGAAAGTTCAACTGGACATTCCTAGACTTGGAGAAAGCATATGACAAGGTCCCAAGAAAGCTGATCTGGGCAGTACTGCAGTGGTTTGAAGTCCCAGAAAAATTGGTAGAATTAGTGCAGGCTATGTACAAGGACCCAGTGACTCAAATATGAACAGTGTTTGGCCTCACAGAGGGGTTCCCAGTGGGAGTATGCATACACCAGGGTTCAGCTCTGAGACCACTGCTGTTCATACTGATGCCAAAGAGGTATGCTTGCATGCAGAGCAACTACATTAGCAAACAGGTTGTAGGGGACAGATCAATGAAGCTGCTGTATACAGATGATGTGGCAGTACAGGCAGATTCTGAGCTAGAACTTCAGCAAAGTATAGGAGAATGGAATGCAAATCTGAAGGCACATGTGATGAAACTAAGTGCAGGTAAGACGGTGGCAATGGCAGCAAATTGAGGAAATCAAAAGAAGCTGAGACTAGAGATAGAATGGAAGATAGTGGAACAGGTAAACAGCTTGAAGTATCTGGGATGGGTGGTTGAGGAGAAGGGTAGTCTGAATGAAGAGGTCAAAGCTAGAATCAGAGGGGCTGCAGCCAACTGGCATAGAGTATCAGGTGTAGTCTATGACAGAAGAATGCCAAAGAAGCTGAAAAGTAAGGTGTACAAGACAGTGGTGTGACTAGTACTATTGTATGGTACAGAAACCTGGGCAGTAAAGGCAGAACAGTTGAAGAAGCTAGAGGTGGTGGAAATGAAGTGCCTGAGAAGGGTGGTAGGATTCACACTGTGGGACAGACGAAGAAATGAGGACATAAGAGCAGAAGCCAAAGTAGCTTAAATTGCAGAAAATATCAAAGAGAACAGACTATACTGGTTTGGGCACATGTGTGGTAAAGAAGACGACAATCTGGTGAGGACAATTTAGGACAGACAGGAAGAAGGTAAGAGGAAGCAAGGACATCCAGCAAAGAGGTGGATGGATTGTTTGAAAGAAGATTTGTGACAGTCAGGCATGAGTGTTGAAGAAGGCAGGGGAGTGGCACTGAATCGAGAGAGTTAGCGACAATTATCACAATACCCCGACCCCATGTAGAAAAAAAATGGGAAAAAAGAGGCTGATGATGATGATGATGATGATGATGATGATGAACTCTACAGTTATACAAAGAAGGAAAGATTCTATCAAAATAAATTAATCATTCGCAGTGTATTCTTAAAAACTACAATGGCAGTGATTTCCTATGGAAAATAGTGATTGAGAAGTTTAACTTCTCAGTGCTAAACTCGACCAGTTGGGTCCTCCTCCAGTTTACATTTATGGCTGCAGTCTATAAGAGTGAATGCTGAAAAGGGAGGATGTTCATTTTTCCCTGAATTGCAACATGACAGTTGCTCTGCATGCAAGCATACCTCTAAAATATCCAAATTTTCACAGAATGCCCAGATTCTTGACTCGTATATTTTTGATCTGTTCCTCATAACATTTGTGGGTTTTTTTGGCAAATCACAGAGGACTGAAGTCACTAAATAAGGACATACATTTGAGTTTCAGACTTCATATCCTTCAGAAAAGGCATGGTAATGCAAAACCTGTTATTCTAGCAACGTTCTGTGTTGACAAGAGCAGTTTTTAAAATCTGCCCCTTTTCTGGCCCTTTATTCCCCCATTATTTTAGGCTTTGTCTAAAATTTCTTATGCTAAGAGGTTAAGAGACATGTGTGCAAGATCATGGCACACTAGTGTATGGGGATTTCCTTTTTCGCAATCTTGGAATTGGAACATATAGTCAGTATGGGGTATGAAGGGCACCATTTTTTACTTTGATCTATTATTTTGCTGTTCGCTCATCAGTGTTCAATATTTGAAGACAGAATTATCTATCTATTTATATATGTATATTATCTATCTATTTATATACGTGTGTGTATGTATATGTATATATATATATATATATATATATATATATATATATATATATATATATATATATATTATAGGTTCATAGGTGTGTACTAGACTAACAACCACTGGGGTGCTTTTAAACTTAGCAATGCATCCTAAATCCCTGAAAAGTTCTGGAATGCTTGGTAATCTAAGGAATGGCCTGGAAGACGAAACATGTACAGGCTGCCTATGTCCATTAGAGACATAAGTGCCAAACCAAGGATGAAGTTCCAGTTCACCATCCAGAGAACCTCTGGTTCACATACAGAGAGCCTGTTCCAGAAAAAGGGTAGCCTCTGGGATGCACACCTGTCTCTCCAGGAAACATTTAAGTCTTTAGAATGGATAATTCATGTACTGTTTATTTTGCAGGAGGTCCATCAGAGTGAGTTCCAATGATGCCTTGTGTAATAGACATAGATCTCCCCTCAACAGCATGTAGGAGACAGAGCACAGGGATAGGGCTTTGAGGTAGTCTGCATAGGACATGCAGCTGTATTCTTTGAGTGAAGAATCTCTGCGGATGTTTCAATTCTTGGATGTGCCTGGTTAGGTACAGAGCAAAGAAGGTATTGTGCTGAGTGATAGGTCTAATGAGTACGAAATACAGTGGACAATGACCTCCTTAGAACTAGATGCTATACCTTTGTTTCTAAGTTGCACAACATTGAATGATTTCCACACTACCATAGACACATGATCGTTAAAGGCTGGATTAGTATATATGTGTCCCCAAATCCCTGACTACTGGGCCTGCTCCTAGGGGTGTGTTGCATATATGGTAGTTACCAGACATGGTTGACTTCTGGAAAAATACTATTATGCATTTCTTGGTATTTAGGTTTAGTCCACGGCTCTAACATATGTTATTTGTCTGTGTCAGCCCTTCTTGGATAGGGAGATTCTATGACTGCCCCTAATTTGCAAGTATCTTTAAATTTGTACAGCCATCGGTCCTTTGCATTGGCTTTGACTTCAGAGAAGTATTTGTTAAAAAGGAGCTATCCTAGGACTGATCCCTGAGGGACTCTGATGGTGCATGGCCTCTTTGAAGAGATGGATTCGCAATTCTAGCTTCCTGGCTCCTGTCTGTGAGTCAGTTGGCTATTCACTGGGTGACATAAGGGTTTACACCCTACCTCTTGAGTTTCTTGACAATGCTCAAGTGGGCATTGTGTCAAATGCCTTAGCCAGGTGAAGGTAGGCAGTGCAAACTATTTTGCCCTCTTCCATGGTTTTGCTGGCCTTCTCAAAGAAGTCCACCAGGTTAAGTAGGCATGACTTACCCTTGACAAAAACAAACTGCATTGGGTCCAGTGTCTGAAGGTTTCTCATGTCATTATTGATCATTTCCATGCAAATTCTTTCCATGGTTTTGTATATGCAACTAGTCAGACTTATGGGTCAGTAGTTTCCAGGGTCTGTACATGGTCTGCCTTTGTTCAGATGGATGACAGTTGCCATTCTCCATTAATAAGGCATACAGCCTGTTTGTAGGCTACAGTTAAATATTGATTCCAGAGGACTTGACAGGTAATGTTTTATGCTATTTAGAAGAAAGCCTGGGATAGTGGCTGGGCCAATTGATGCAGTATTCTTGGCTTTAGAGAACATTGAGGACCTGTTCCTAAGTGATAGTTGGGAGAGTTGTAGTTGATGGTATTTCCTGAGGGGAGATTGTGGGGGAAAGAGGTAATAGTTGAATTTGTCAGCCAGTAAGTTTGCTGTGTCTTCTGCCTCAGTGTAGGTGGGTCCATTAACAATGATCTCTCCATACATTTGTTTCCTGCCTTTCAGGTTGCAGACATAGCTAAAGAATGGCTTGTGGTTGTCCTTGACATGGGTGTCCAGATTTACCTACAATTTATATTTGGTAGAATTTGTTTGTCTAATGAACAATTTATTTAGTTTAATGAGACTGATTCTATCCTTCTGGGTGCTACACCTCTTAATTTTTGTCATGGTTTTGTTACTTCAGTTATGCAACCTATTGATGCTGTGATTCCACCAGGGTGGCTTGTTTTTAGAGTTAGCTCTGTACTTATTTCTGGTGGGTACAGCTGCATGTATGCGGCTATTAACAGGGTTTCTGTAAACAGCTCCTTGTAGGCAGCAGTTTTTTCAAAGTTTTTGGGACATGAAATGTTGTCAGGTTATCATTTAATAGTAGGAAGTCAGCCTTAGAGTAGTTATTGAATGCTTCAGGGTTAGCTGGGATTCTGGATTTTATTTTTACTTCAAAGGAGACCATTTTGTCGTTCGACCTTATCAGAGAGAATTAGAACGTGTGCAGTACTCTTCCTTATTAGTGAGGACCAGATCCAGTATGTTTGTACCCATGTACTGAAAATCTGGTACAGAGAGTTTGTGTTTACAAAGTCCAGGAAACTCTGTGCCTGGACATTTGGTGTCATATATGATTCCCAGATAATGGTAGCATAATTAAAGTAATCTATTAATATGGTATTGGGCTGGATGGTGAGTGTCTCCAGTAAGCTTAAATATGTGTTATATATTTCCAGGGTCATATAGGGAGGCCTAAAGCTTGCAAGGAAATTGTATGGGATTTGGCCTATGGTGATTTGAATGTGGAGAAGCTCAAGTGCATTGGCCTGTTTGACCAGCCTTAAGGTGTATCTATTTTTGATGCAAATCATGACACCTCCACATTTAGTGTCTGCCTATGTGGTAGCTGGTCTAAATGTGTAGAAGGCATTATATCCTTGGGGCTTATATTATGCCATCAAAAAACCTTCACATCAAGCACCACATCGTCAACATGTATTCGGCAAAATTAATTTCCGCAGTTCGCTGAATACTTAAAGGGCAAATACATAGTTGGACAACTACCCAATTTGGCCCTTTTCTCCACTGTAGTGTGATCTCAGAGTTGGTATATTTAGTTGGGGGCATACATTGGGGGGGTGCAGCCCCCCACATGGGTGGGTTTGGTTTAGGTAACTTTAGTTCGGTTGGATTGTGGGGCAAGTATTTGTTTGCCCTTTAAGTATTCAGTGAATCATGGAAGTGAATTTCATGAATATGTGTTGACAAAGTGGTGTTCGATCCAAGGATGTTTCAACGGCATAATATAGATCCAAAAGTTCAGTTACAGGCTTGCTGTTCTGAACTGTTTGTAAGTTTCTTGGAGGCCATTTTTTGCTTGGGCTAAAGGGAAGTCTCTCTGTTAATCAGTGGCAGTGATAAACATTGAGCAGCCTGCTTGCCCCTGTGGGAGTGGTTACTGCCTTGAAACTGTAGTTTTATTGGCCATTTTGGGTCAATTCAAAACTCCTTGATCTCCCTCTCTTAAAACCAGATTGCCTCGTGGTTTTGGCGTCTTTTCAGACTTGTTGACTGTTGGGGAAGCACCCACCAAGAGGAGAAAACGCTGAGAGAAGAAAGGAGCCACTTTTGAGATTTTAAGTATTTTTCTTCAGATTATTTGCTAAGTTTTTCTGCATAGCCGCCTACTTTGAGCATTTTCTGGCTTGTTAGACTTGATTTCTGCATTGGTAACTGTATTTAGAACACAACCTAGAGCTGTTTACTGAATTTCCTGTTTGCACTTATTTTTAAAATAGTTTTTTTCTTAAAACTTGCATTTTATCTGTCTCTGGCCTAGCACTCAAGTGTGGGGTCATTTACTGCACTGTTATAACTTGTTGATACTTGTGAACCTCTGCTATCTTTAAAAAAAAACAAAAAAGCAAAACAATCTTGCTTTTTTTCCCACTTTTCTGAGATTTAAAAAAGTTCAGTTACAGGCTTGCTGTTCTGAACTGTTTGTAAGTTTCTTGGAGGCCATTTTTTGCTTGGGCTAAAGGGAAGTCTCTCTGTTCATCAGTGGCAGTGATAAACATTGAGCAGCCTGCCTGCCCCTGTGGGAGTGGTTACTGCCTTGAAACTGTAGTTTTATTGGCCATTTTGGATCAATTCCAAACTCCTTGATCTCCCTCTCTTAAAACCCTCTTTTGCGAGGTTTTGCATGTTTTTGTGCATAGTGCAACAATGGGCAGTGCCGCCTAATTGGGTTTAAACTACTCCTGGCTCCACAAAGTCTGCTCTTCACTTTTTCCCTTAGTACTGCTCTATCTCTCAAATTAAACACCATATTCTCATTCTA
The DNA here is from genome assembly GCF_019279795.1 of Protopterus annectens. NCBI lineage: Eukaryota > Metazoa > Chordata > Ceratodontiformes > Protopteridae > Protopterus > Protopterus annectens. Next base: position 1,029,004,032 of record NC_056747.1, read on the forward strand.
AGGCCCTTCACTGGTCCAAATAAGTAATCTTACAAGTTAGCACTATTAAACCATAAGCACTACTTACTCTTATACTCTCTATGATTACCTTGACCCCTATTGGTCCATCTTAATTCAGTTTCCCTATATTACTCTAGCATGTCCAAAGGTCAGTCAATGGTTTCCTCTCCAGTCCAGCTGGTGAATCTGGGAATTTTGAGGCAATGTTACAACTGTCTCATGTACATGGACAACCCTCTCCTCCTCCAAACAGGTTCAAATATATGTGAGAGATGCAACTATATAGCCAAACTGGAGGCTGAGCTCTCTCATCTCAAAACTGGTGAAACCAGTCAGGAGGAGAAGGTAACCTCACACAACACAATTCCAGTATCACATAGTCCCACCACATCAGCGAACCAAACACATAAATACACAAAAACATACTCAGAGGCTCTAAATAAAAAACTACCTAAGCAACAGAGACCTCCAAAGCAGACATCCAAGCAAACGCTACCCCAAAACAAAACACGCACAACACATAGCCCACAAAGTCAGTGTGCCAAGCAGCCACAGCCCTTAAGGCTGAATAACACACCTGATACTCTTGTAATAGGTGACTCTATTGTCAGACACACTGACGTCCCGCTCACCAGGCTGAACAAGGAGAAGGTCACAGTGAGCTGCCTGTCAGGCGCTAGGATCTGCCACATAAAGCAAGCACTCAGGTCACTCCAAAGCAAATACAAATATGACTCAGTCATTGTACATGCTGGTGTGAATGACCTGAGACATACCTCCCTGGACTACATGAAAAGAGACATAGAGGAGCTCTCTGATCATGTAGCCCAGGCTGGTATGACCCTGACCTTGAGCAGCATCTTACCCTCACCTAGAATGATCCTCACCAAACATCTAAAACCTCTATTGGGCATGATACGCTCAAGATTACATGACACCACCAGTTTCCTTCAGATTGTTTCTGACAGTCAGCTTGAAGAAAATTGGTTATTATGTACCCTGGATGTCTGTTCTTTATACACCAATATCCCACATCAATCTGGACTTGAGGCCTTGGCTTTTTAGTTGGACAAGGTGGATTTATATCCATCCACTTTCAATTCTTTTTTGATAGAGTTAGCCAAACTGGTTCTTACCAGCAATGTCTTTTCTTATTCAGACAAATGCTACTGGCAGGTCAAGGGGACAGCCATGGGGGCATCTTTTGCCCCCATTTATGCGGATCTCTTCATGGCTTTTGTTGAACACCATATTATTTATGATTCCATCAATAACACATTTCTACCATACATTGACATCTGGAGACGCTACCTTGACGATTGCTGGTTGGTTTGGACGGGTGAAACACACATGTTACATGAATTTCTCATATATTTGAACAACAACATCTGGGGACTGGAATTTACTGTCCAGTATGACCATCAATATATTACTTTTTTGGATGTTGCTGTTACCAAGTTAGCTGACAATACCTTATCCACTGAGGTTTTCAGAAAACATCCGGAGTAAAACACTATCCTTTATGCCTCCAGTTTTCACCCCTCACATGTTATACACAACATTCCAAAATCTCAATTTATCAGAATCAAACACATTTGTTCCAATGATTCCTCTTTTCAGAATCACAGAAGAGACCTTACCAATAGATTTAAAACCAGGGGTTATGGCATGGGCTATGTCCTAGCTGCCAGCAACATGGTTGATTCTTTTGATAGAGATAACCTATTGAAATACAATAAGGACAAACTAAATAAAGATTCCACTTTAAGATTTACGACCACGTATGCTAGAAATTCCAGTCATTTGATCGACAGTGTGCACAGACACTGGAACATTCTCAAATATGATCCAGATATATCCAGCCTCATACCAGATAAATGCTCTTTTTCGTTTTGCAAAGGAAAGAACTTGGGTTCTTTTTTTAACCACTTTAAACATGGGTATAGGCACCATGACCCCAATTTCATTCAAACAACACTGACAGGGGACCCACTGATAGGTTGCTACCCTTGTGGACATTGTACAAACTGTGACAAGATCAATAAGTCCAAACAATTCTCAAGTAGAAACTGTCCAGTAGTTTATGATCTCAGGTTCTTTGCAAACTGCAGTACTGACTGGGTTATTTATTTGGCCACCTGCCATTGTGGTTCATTTTATGTAGGACAAACATCCAGACCACTCAAAATCAGGATCTCAGAACATATCAGCAATATCAAAAATAAGAGGCAGAATAATGCACTATATAAACACCATTTAGTACATGCTTCTGCTAAATTCACGTTTATCGTAATTGATAAAATTGTTGGCAATAAGCACAACAAAACTGGGTTACACTCCATTCTCAACACCAAAGAAAAAAAGTGGATAATCAAACTGGGGGGATTATTCCCACCTGGTCTCAATGAAAATCTTTGATGGAACTAAATTGATTAATGATGAGTGTGTGTGTATAAATACCCTTGTTACCCACTTTGTATGTAAGCAACACTGAGGAAGGCTGTGTTTGTTCCTGCCGAAACCGGTTTGTTTTTTACTTTTGTAATGATTTAATTCTCATTACAATAAATCTTGGAACACTGTATGCTGGCTCTGTTTTTTTGCCTTGGACTCTATTGTCAGACACACTGACGTCCCACTCACCAGGCTGAACAAGGAGAAGGTCACAGTGAGCTGCCTGTCGGGCGCTAGGATCCGCCACATAAAGCAAGCACTCAGGTCACTCCAAAGCAAATACAAATATGACTCAGTCATTGTACATGCTGGTGTGAATGACCTGAGACATACCTCCCTGGACTACATGAAAAGAGACATAGAGGAGCTCTCTGATCATGTAGCCCAGGCTGGTATGACCCTGACCTTGAGCAGCATCTTACCCTCACCTAGAATGATGCCACAGTACAAAGACAAAATGATCGATTTTAACAATTGGCTAAAATTTTGGTGTCATTCAAAGGGGATCCAGTGTCTGTCAGCCTGGGATGACATGCTCGACAAGCCACGTTGCTTCACTAGGGATGGCTTGCACCTGTCAGCACTGGGCTTTCGGATATTAGCAAAGGCTCTTGTCACCCCCATAGTGCCTTTTTTAGGCAAGGCTCAAAAGTCAAACCCACCTCCATAGACAGCACAACGAACAAGAAACTAAGGGTAATGCTGCTAAATGCCAGATGTCTTAACCTCAAGATGCACGCACTCGAAGCTCTCCTCAGTATGGAGAACATCGATATCTGTGCAGTGACATAAACCTGGTTCAAGGCTCCAGAGAGCACACCAGCACTACCAGGTTATACCTCATATCATGCTTTTCTGCCCCAAAACCCGGACCGAACCACAAAAGGAGGGGGAGTTTCTATATTTATCAAGGATATCCACACCTCCAGGTTAGTGGCATTGCACGAAGTATCGGAGATCATCATGTGCAACTAACAGTGGGCAAGACTGCTTTTCAGTTTATAGCATCCTACAGACCACCCTCTCAAAGTCGGGAATCCCACTCGGCTTTCCTGAAAACATTGGAGAACATGAAGATCTCTCCGAACACCATTATATTGGGTGACTTCAACTACCCAAACATAGACTGGGAGCACTACTCAAGCCTCAGCACCTTAGCCCAAAGGTTCCTGGAAATTATAAACTCAAATGCTATGGAACAACTAGTCACCACTCCCACAAGAGGGGATAACATACTAGACCTGATCATTACCAACATGGGTACTCTATGCTCCATACCAGAAGTATATCCCTCATTGGTAAGATCAGACCATAAATTAATTTCACTGGATATCCACATCCCGACCCCACCCCCAACCCAGACAACCACAGTGAAAAACTTCTCAAAAGCAAACTTCTCACTTCTCAAAACTGAAGTGGAATCTTTCAAGGCCCCAGGGCCAGTGGAAACTATGGCCCAAACTGCAGAATCCTATATAAACGCATTCTACGGACATCTCCAGGAATGCATGGATCATGCTATCCCAAACAAAACCAAGACCCAATCATCCAAAGGCAGGCAGTCTGGTGGACCCCAGCCATAAATAAACTGTACAACAGAAGGAGGAAGCTACTACATGATAGAGCAAAATCCCTAATAGGGAAGGCAGCTCTGATCAGTACTAGCAAAAAATTACGATCCCTCATAAAATCCTCCAAGGCCAGCTTCGAGAGAAAAATTGCACAGGACACTAAAGGCAATCATAAGGCTTTTTTCAGTTATGTTAGGAACCTGGGATGCAACTCCCAGACTTGTTCTGAGTTGATTCTAAATGACAAAAAATACACTGAACCCACAGACATCGCCAATATCCTGGCAGGCAGGTTCAGTACAAACTTCTCCACCCCTTCCCCCCCAAAAGAGCAAGTATATATCCTGGCAGAGGGCTGCCTCCCAAACATCTCTGATGCTCAGGTGAAGGCTGCCCTCTCCAAATCAAAAAACACTGCTTCCATGGGACCAGATGGTGTCCCGGGTTGTGTCCTACATGAACTCCAAGAAGAACTAATCCCTCAAATAAAACAGCTGTACAATCTCAGCCTCACTACAGGATATTTGCCCACAGAATGGCGTACAGTAACAGTGGTCCCACTCCACAAAGGTGGAGCCTCTACGGACCCTGAAAACTATCGCCCCATAAGCCTGACTAGCCTAGTCTGCAAGGCTATGGAGAGGATCATCATGGAGCTCATAAACAAAGACATTGGGGACCTACAGACACTAGATCCTACCCAATTTGGCTTTGTCAAGGGCAGATCCTGCCTTTTGAACCAGGTCAACTTCTTTGAAACAGTCACCAAAGCCATAGATGAAGGGAAGGTAGTCCGCACAGCCTATCTGGACCAAGCAAAGGCATTTGACACAATACCCCACTCGGGCATCATAGATAAGCTATCCAGCTTAAATATAAACTCCCTATGTCACAAGATGAGTCGCAAACTGGCTCAAAGACAGAGCCCACAGAGTGAGAGTTGCTGGAGCCATGTCAGACTCGAAACCGGTCACAAGTGGCGTCCCACAAGGTTCTGTCCTGGGACCGCTCTTGTTCGGTATATACTTTTCCGAGGTACAGGCCAACGTGGGAGGACTATGGCTCACCAAGTTCGCAGATGACTGCAAACTGGGCACCATAATCGACTCTCCATCTGACACAAACATCCTTCAAAAAGGTCTCACAGAGATGGATAACTGGTGCCAGAGCCATGGTCTAAAGCTAAATGCCAAAAAGTGTATAGTCATACCCTTTGGCAAAAACAATGTGCCTACAAATTACCACATAGGCGGTAACCCATTAAGTACAGAGAAAGTAATTAGGAATCTGGGGACCCAAGTTGATAGCAACCTCTCCTTTGACAACCACATTGCCAAAGTGGTTAGAACGACCTTCTACATAGCCCACCTCATCATGAAAGGATTCACATCTAGATCAAGAGAGGTAATCGTGCCCCTTTATTCATCCTTCATCAGGCCCATCATAGAATACAATGCCCCTTTTGGTATGTACCTTACCCAACACCTGCAGCAATTAGAAAGACCCCAAAAGTACCTCACCAAGAGGATCAAGGGACTCAAGCAGATGCCATATGCTGCTCGGTTAAAAAAACTCTAGCTCTACTCAGTTGCATACCGCCTACTTCAAGGCGATCTATGCCTGACATATAAAGCTATGTCCAATCCAGAATTAATGGACATGCTCCACCTCAGTAAATCTAAATCCCTTAGAGCCACACGCTCGAGGGACTTGAACCTCAGCACAGAAATAAATAGAACTTGCTGGAGGGACAGATTCATAACCCAGAGGCTCCCTTCCCTCTCGAATAGAATTCCAATTCATGTTAGGCAGAGCACCTCACTGAATCTCTTCAAGAAGAATCTTGATGAGTGGATGGGGGATCATAGGTTTGTCCCGGCGATTACTTCCGTGTCACTATTAGACAGAGGCACAGTAAACTAAACCTTAAAAAGGGCACAGTATACTCAAATCAAGGGGAGGCTTGTAATTGCCCCAGGGCAGATAGCCTAGTATGAACCTATGAACCTATGAACCTATATACTTGCACTGCTAGAGTACTCTCCACAACTTTAACCTTATCTCAATGACTGCACAGACATCAGCATTCTCTAGGGTGAAGAGACCTTGTAGGGAGTAGAAATTCTTGTTTAGACTGCTAACATTAAGCAGTAAAACCTTAAGATTTTCCTCTTTTTGATTTGCTATGCTGTAAGTACTTTCAGTTTGGCATAGCCTAAAAAGGCACTACGGGTAAACAACATTTTAGCTAATATTTGAAAACCTAGAAGGGTGAGGTACAGATCATCCCTGGCATTGGCAACCAGCATGGTTTGTTGACCATCGCCTTCTATGCTGACAAATATTGCACCTCCTTAGAATGACACCAGTGGCTAAGACAATTATTAAAGTCAGTCATGTTTTCATATTGTGGCATCACATTTTGAGAAGGTAAAATGCTGCTCAATGCTTGTCTCATACCAGTCGGGGACACATATTCTGAGAGTTCCATGATGTTTCTCTTCATATAGTCTAGAAAGGTATGTCTCAGGTCATTTACACCCACATGGACTCTGACTGAATCATACTGTTCCTTGTGGTCCGGTGATCCAAGTGCATGCATAATTTGGTAGATCCAGACCCCTGATAAACAACCAGCTGTGACTTTCTTCTTACTCATCCTAGTGAGAGGGACATCAGTGTGCCTCACAATGGAGTTTACAATGTCCAGAATGTTGGGTCATGTGAAGGTTTGCATTATGGAATTAGAAGTAGAGGCTCCATGAGGTCTGGGTGTATGTATTGATGTGGGTATTGTTTTGAAAGTGTGCATTTCGGACTGATTTTGTTATTTGTGCTTCATCTACAAGATCTTTGGGGTTTAGGAAGGGTAAATTTAAGTGCCAAATATGTGGGTCTGTTTTGTGCTGTGTGTGATGGATGCATCATGTGTACCACCGACAAACTGATTTACATTAGGAATGATTTTATGTGACAGCTTCACCTCCAGTGACATTGTGTCAATGCATCTCTCACATATCTTATCAGTGAACATGAGGCAATTTCTACATTCCTCAGGATGTCCATCATTTTTCTCAACTGTCCAGAGTTTCACAGAATGTTCAGATTTTTGCATCATATTTTTGGCCTGTTCCTCATAACTTTCTGGCAAATCACTGAAAATTGAAGTAACTAAATAATGACACACATTTGAGTTACAGACTTCATACCTTCAGAAAATGAATGTTAACACAAATCCTGTTATTCTAGCACCTTTCTAAGTCTATAAGGAGCCTTTGCTCCCCCCATTATTTTAGGCCTTGTCCAGATTTCTTGCTGAGGTTGTGGGGTATGATGTCCATATGAAAAAAGCAATACAAAATATAAAATACAAGAAAACATTACAAGGAAGCAAACCTTTCCTTCACAAGAGTGTGTGGAAATTTCTGAGTCAATTTTTGCAGTAAAGCCTTGAACTGATTTATTTTAAATCATAAATATAAGCTTTAGCCAAGGGCAAACCTATAATTAGCATGTAATTGCAGTAGCTTATAGAGAGTATGACAGTACTGGAGGAATGAAGGAGGGAAAAGGACCAATAGTGTAGAACTAGGTGAGAGGAAAATTGTTGGCTAATAGTGTACATGCATAAATTGGTAGAAAAAGTTGAATGGTGAATGGTAGGAGGGAAGGTATGGAATAATGGAGATTGGATGAGAGCAAGCAGACAGTTTCTAGAGATGCAAGCATTATCTCAGGGTCATTCACTTTTACAGAATTTCCTCTCATAGAATTCAATTGAACCATTCAGGATTAGTACAAAAACATAAGAATGAAAAAAAAAATACAAAACACAAAAAAAGATTTGTAGAAAGGCAGCTTGCTTGGGCGGGTGATATAATGTCTAAGGTGTTTACCTTACAGACACAATGTACAGGGTTTGGGTCTCACCTTTGAAAGGAAATTGGCTAGGTTTGAAGTGGCCCACAAGGGCAGTTTGCTTCATACTTACCTATGAATGCAGTTCCAACATCTAACCTACTGTGATGTCACTGACATTCAGTATGTCACTCTTTGCTTTTAGTTGGACTGTGTTGTCATGTCTACAGATGGAATGAACTCAGGTTTTGCTGAGAATGAGAGGCATATGCTTCATAGTAGTCAGCTTAGACTTGGTCTGTTTTAGGCTCACCTGTCTGAATTTATCAGGACACTATTTAATGTCTGAGATTTAGTAATGTCAGTGTATGTTGACAATGCATATGTTGAAACTACATTTAAGCAAGCTATCTTGGACAGGATATCTATGTGCTCATGAAATGTGGACAATATCCATTTGGGACACAAGGGCTGCATCTTTTATTTGTGGACAATGACATATTCTTGGCCTCAGGTAATCTGTAGAATTTAGTGAAGTATTTTACTAGTGAAGGTGAAGAGGACAAGATGAAAATCAGGACCTCTCAATGAGAAGTCCACACTTGACCATTAGTCCAGATAAGCCCCGTGACAAGTCCTCTCATCCCTGATCCTCATGCTGGTGACAATGCTGTTAGATGGTAAGATGGTATGTGAGTTTTGGTTACTACCCCAGGTGCACAATTGTCTCAAGGGTGCTCTGGTTTCTAATTAATTATGAAGAGGCATGGTGAGATGGCATGTGAGGTTTGGTTACTACCCCAGGCGCACAATTGTCTCAAGGGTGCTCTGGTTTCTAATTATTTATGAAGAGGCAAATTGTGCAATAGCATCCAGTTTTCACTGACTTCTGACAATCACAAAGTTAAGCTACTGAAGCTGACTTCTGATCTCTGTTAAAATATATTCCCACACAGAATAATATAAACCTTCCCATTCCAAGTGTAAGAAAGACTATCACAGTCACTGCACATCAGAACTTGCTGCAAGGTAAGAGTCAGAAAGTTTCTGTGAACTGAGAGGGCAGGATAGCCTTCAGATATGTGCAGTGTACCAGCTTATTCATTGAAAGGATCCCAGAAAGGGGAGGGTCAAAGTAAGTTAAGGCGTGACAATCTACTCTAGCTAATGTAGTTGAGTGGAACTGGGCAAAGCTAGAACACTACTTCCAGTGCTATGCATATAAAGAGAATAAAACATAGATAAAGCATAAAAAAACAGTTTCAATACATCAGTGCAACATGTCATAACATTAGACTAGTGTTCAAAATGTGTTTAAAAAAAAACGTGTTTTAATCTCTTTAAATTTGCTCAGTGAAATAATTTCCTTCTGGTTTTCCTATTGACAATCCAGTTCCTTCCCACTTTCCTAATACTTTTTAGGTTGACTTGCTTCTCTAAATTGTCCCTGCATATAGCCTTTGTCCTATGCAGCCATTGTCTTCACTGAAAAGTGGTGATGCGTGAAAATGGTCTGGAAGGATTTGTTCTCTTACCTGGTTAACATGGCTCCCCATCCATGTTAAGAAAAGTTCCTCTCCAACCTAAATCAATTGTAACTTGGACAATTGGATGTGGAACAGGAAACTTAACCCTGGTTTGGCACTTATGTCTCTAACGGACACAGGCAGCTTGTAAATGGTTTATCTCCCAGGCCCCTGCTTGTAAATGTTTCTTCTCCCAAGTCTATGCTTACACTTTTCAAGGGTACCAGAACTTGTTAGAAATCTGGAATGCATGGCTAGGCTTAAAACGGCCATTGGCTATTAGCCTATTACAAACCTATAAACCTGTGAACCTATGTAATAATAGTAATAATAGTAAATGCATTTTGTTTGTGACAGGGAGATTTGAATGACTGTTTCATGAAACAGATTAATATTATAATTGTAAATTGTAACTTTGACATCATAGAACCATAGGAGGTTACTAGGTTTTTTAAAGCCTAGCCATTTATGCCCCAATTGTCCCAATTTATTTATTTATTTATTGACATTTGATTACCAGGAAACCCTGACTGGGTAGGTGTCCATGTTCAGTGGAGGCTCAGGAATAAAAGCTCCAAAGTATTACAAAACATTTTAAGAATACTAATTTTACAGTCTTTAAAAATAATACAAAAACAAAAACAAATACAATTTAAATAATTATATCAAATTAGACATAATATGAAAACATTGGTTAAGAGTAAATACAGGTTATATGACAATGATTTAATAGTTAGAGGCATTTTTGCCAGTTAATAGGGAAATTAAAAGTAAACTAGTATAATACAAACAGGAATTGCAATACAGAGTTAAAGAAAAGCAGGTTTATTGTATATTTAGAGAGAAAGCAAGGGGAGAGAAATTAATAGAACTAAGGAATTTAGTGAAGAAGGGAGAGTAAGGAGATGTACAGTATGAATAGGTATCTGCTCACATTCAAGGATATAGTTTATCCTGGTGTTGAGCAAGAACAGAGACAGCTTTTGGCTAGGAAGCCTTTCAGAATGGCTTTGAAGGATGGGCGGAAGGATATTGACCTGAAGGACACAGATAAGGATTTCCAAGCCTTAGCGACATGGTATGACTACAGACAAAGCCCAGAAGATTTGATAGGTTTGTGGACAGACAAGAGTTTTTGGTCATTGGTTCATAATGACAGACTGGGAGCATAGTTGTGTAGAATGTTATTTAGTGCTGGACAAGCAAATGGACTGAGGATAATCTTATAAGTTGTAAGACGCTGTGTGAATATGTTAGCTGATGGGTTACTTTTAACCAATTTAGGCTTTTTAGAGCTATACAGTGCTGGATTCTGAAAGAAGTGATTGCTGCAAATTTAGCAGCTTTGTTATAACGTTGTTCAAGTTTTGACTTTTGTGATGCCTGTAGGTTAGTAAGGATGGGGGCTATGAAGAAGAGTGGGAAGGAGATAAGTAGTGGCAAGTGTAGTTTTCGTTGTGTCAGTGAGAAAGTGTTTGGCTTTATAAAGCACCCCTAGTTTTTTATGAGTTTTTCTTATGTAATTTTGTATATTCAGGTCAAATTCAAGATTATCTTCTGTTATCATCCCTAATAATTGAAGTGACCAATGGCTGTGTTATCAAGAGAGAAGACTTTACATTTTGTTTTTTCATGGGACAGGGATTTGGGGAAAAGTGTAGTTTTTTTTTTTTTTAGGATTGGAGTTGTGAGTGACAAAGCCATGTTTCAGTGGCTACTAAAACTTCCTGAGTAATTCTTTTTGGAGGTGCACCATGTTGTTAGATGTGCAAATGAGTGTGGAGTCATCTGTATACTGTATTAGGGAGGACTGTTGTGTGGATGTATGGAGGGTGTTGGTGAGAATGTTAAAGAGGAGGAGACCAAGAATAGAGCTTTGTTGTACACCAGTGGTGACTGGAAGGTATGGAGAGAGGGTGGAATGCCATTTTACTGACAGATACCTGTTGGATAGGTAGCTTTTGATCCACAGAAGGATGAGCTGAGAGGCACCTATAGAGGACATTAGAAGTAGAAGTTTGCTGTGACAAGCATATCGAAGGCTTTAGACAAGTCTAGAAATAAGGTGCAGACTAATTTGCCATTATCTCTAGCTTTATTGGCAGTATCTATATAGATAAAAAGTGGAGTGTTAGTACTATGGGATGGATGAAAAACATGTTGTGTGGGGGATATGAGTTCTTCCTGCAGGAGACAGTTTAGCAATTGGTTTTGAATAAAATGTTCAAGTATTTTGGAGGGGGGGCAAGATTGCTATAGGTATAAACTTAGCAGTGTCTGTTTAATTTCCTTCTTTGTGCAGAGGGATAATGCAAGACTTTTCCAGAGAGAGGGAATGTGGGATTCCTGGATTGACCTATTTATAAGGATTGAGACAGGGTAGATAATCCTATCAGCTGTTGTTTTAAGGCACTCACTTGGGACGTCATCAGCTGAAACAGAGTGTGGTTTGATTTTAAGAGTAGTTTTGTATAGGATGTAGTTACAGGTTTGAGTTGAAAGTGGATGTGGTAATAAGTACTGTATCTGCTGGACAGGGTTAGGATTAGATGTTGAGGAATCCTTGGTATGAGATGCTAAACTATCTATGAAATGAGTTAAATTGTATTGTGGTTTCAAGTGATGACTTATTGGGAGTGGAGTTAGGGTTGAATTTATGCCCAGGATACAAGATTTCTTTAATGGCTGTCCAGAATTTTTTAGAGTTGTGTTTATTATTATTCTGAAAATTATTACAAGATAGTTTTTGCTCAGGATTCAATAAAATCCTTGGAGGCTCCATATAGAGCCTACATGGAATGTACCAGTGTACATGGCCATGGTTCCCCATTGGCAGTGCGCCATGTATATAAATCATGGCTCACTGCTGAAGGAGATCATAGTAACATGAATATTGAATCCATGTAGGTAGCAGTGTAGTGTCCCATGGATGTGAATTGTCCAGGGAATTGCTGGACAGATGTTATGTACAGGATAATGCACATGCCTGTAATATACCCTGATAGTCTAGAAATATGTGTGAATTGTAATTTTTTTAATGCCTGTTTGTGCAGCTCAATGTGGAGCTCAGCAATGCTGAGCTGCACTTATACATACACAGCTGACACCTGCCAGACATCTATAAATAGAAACTGGATGTAATTAATTATGTGTTTTTGTCTATGTGTTTTTATTTTATTTTTTGAATGGCTGTTTGTGCTGCATGGCTCAGTGCTTAACAATGCTAACAAGTAGCTTACGAATATATGTGAAGGTATACTGGTTTTCTTACTATCCAAGTAGCTAAATAGATAGAGTCAGTGCCTACATTGTTGTAGGTCCTGGGTTTAAGTTCCAAGCAGTCATACCTTTTTACATTTATTGCTGTGGAAATGTGTGAGGTGACTGAAAGGGCAGTTTAATGTAAAAACAAATTTGTCACATTTGAAAAAGCTGTGCAGTGCTAAGCACTGCTTAAACATGGTTAATGGCTACTCCTGTTTGCGCATTGCTAAACTTTGTTAAAACATGGTTGTGTGAGTTTATGGGATGCTCAACTCTGCTAAGCAGGTTTAGCAAGCAGGTTTGTGTGATGCTAAGCAACACAACACTTTTTGAATGTTGCAGTATGACATGTAAGGGTGAGAAAACAGCCTATATTAAGGGCAATAGGTGCAAATTCTGCAGCATTCATTGGAGTCTTATTAACCTGTCAATATGCATGGTGGAGTTGGAGAGGGAGTGCACTTTTGGGTGCAGAAGTGAGGTGTGCAGGAGTCCAGAGTGTTTGTTGGACGTCTGGTCTGAAACGACGAACCCCTGCTGTTATAGGGTGATTATCAGGGCTCAGAATGTAAAGCTGAAGCCTGGTATCAGTTGGCCAGGGATCTTACTAGTGCTACTGTTATCTCTGACACTGGTGAGCAGTGTCATCACCACTATCATGACCTGAAGCAAAGGAAGAGTGGAACCTTGGACACCTGGGTCCAAGAGGCTAGAGATGGACATGCCTCACAGATATATAAGTATATTTGTCACTACTTTACTAAAATACAAGCTGAATCTGTGCAAAACTTGTATGCATAATGGTGTGCTTCTCTTCCAACAGCTGCAGCTGAATGGTCTCACAATATCCAGTCCCATGCTGGGTGCCTGACCAGGATGCGCCTTGAGTGTGGTGAGTACAGATATTTTCTGATAACTCTAGTGCAATAAACAATAAATAGTACCAATAACAATAAGCAATAAGGTGTAAAGCAAGATTTTGGTTTGATAGCTAATGTGTTGTAATAAGCGCAGTAGGGCTGTATTCACTGCAGGTCTGTTCTAATGTTGCTGCAGTCAACTGTAAAACTGAAATAAATAAAGAATGCAAACATAATTGCCTGATAAATGTATTGCACAACCTACAGTATGGTTCAGGGCGGTCTGCAGCCCACTTTCACTCACATAATGCTCTCTATTCCCCCACTCCAGGAACAAGGTATATGGGTAAGGTAGTTCACGTTCTGGGCAGATATCATGTGTGTGTACTTCACAGATTCTAAGGAGCAATAACAATAAAATCTAAAAGCAAGAGTGTGGTTTCATAAGAATATGTTGAAATAAGTGCAATAGGGCTGTATTCATTGCATGTCTGTTCTAATGTCACTGCAGTCAATTGCTATATAATGTGCACATTTCCCCTGCAGTCACAGCTTTTAGGTTCTGCTCCCATGCCTGCCAACTAAGAAACAATGGCTGTCTAGTCTACTTAATGTACACAAACATACCTCTCAAGTGTCACAATTTCTCATAATGTAATGACAACTGCCCAATCTGTCTGGCCTGTGATTAGCAGATAAATGGTTACCTGGAATGCAATGTATTTGGAAATCCATTTACAAAACACCTTGGTAGTTATGTACATGTGCATTGTATGAAACAGTTCTGTGTAGTTGTGTACCTGTATTTGTTAGTGCTTAGCCCATACTGTCTCATGCTAACAGCTTGAGAGGAATGCATGTGCTACATAATTTATAGAAGAATCTGAATCACTGCACTCACAACTGACACTGCACACCTGTAGAAGTATGTATTAGCAGTCTGTGTATTAATATCATCTGCGACTTCACTAATGGTATGTTTTTCTCTATCACTCCCCACCCCTTATCTTATTTAATTTATTAATGTTATTTATTATTATTTTGGTTTAATATTAATATATTCTGTTAAATGAACTGTTTTGTTGGTGTTATGGGTTAATTCATTCTAATTTGCTGTTAACATACTTACTGTTATGTTATTTAATTTTGTGTTCCACATAATATACCTTAATATGCATTTCGATTAATCAATATTATGTTCCATTATGTTAATACTAACATTGGTTAGGGTATTACTAACCTTAACTTATCTTTGTATCTAACTTACTACAGCACGACAAGGTAAGCCAGTTCCAGGTGATCCACCTACCTTCGCTCCTCCAGCCATAGGACCTGAGCCAGTCTGGTGGTGCCCCCTCTGCTGCCCCTGCAGTACCTGTGGCATCAGGTAGATCCATCACTCAGGATGGAGCTCATCCCCCCTCTGGGAGTGGTGGTGGAAGGGGTGTTGTCACCCACGATGAACTGCCAGGTTTGGTGCACAGGATTGTATTCTGCGGTTTTGGACACCACCTGTGCCAGATGGAGAGCATCCTGGCCACCCTGGTGGGGCAGGCTCACCAAGACACCAATCTCCACTACTGCCATCCCAGGAACAGTGAAATACTAGTCCTGACATTCCCATGGGTGGAGATGTAAGTCACGCTGCTACCTTGTGGAGGTAATTGAGAACAGAATTCCACAACACCCTCCCTGTCCAAGGTGTACAACCCCTTCTTGTGACACACACCACCACTGTCTGCTGCCTTGTCTGTCTTTGTCTGTCTACAAAAGCTTCCTCACCTTCCCAACTTACCTCCCCCGCATGTACCTATGTCCCTTCCCCAATATTCCACTCTCACCTTAAAAAAAATGGGCACCTATCCCAAAAAAAAAATAGTGTCCCATACATAAAACTTTAATGGCAAAATGCATGTTCAGCTGGTACTCTGATGGAGAACTACATCCCTATAAGGCCAGGCACATAATAATGGATGAAATGGAGGTAAGTCACAGACTGTATGTGTGCACTTATACCTTCAGAAATACACATGTTGCAACAGTGACTCAGTAGCTCAGTATGTTAAATGCTTTCCAAACAGTAGGTTTTGCCACACATAGTCCTGGGTTCAAATCCAGTGGTGTGTAGCATTTAAATTACATTATTGTGAAGCCAGCAATGAATGACTGAGTCATGAACTCTTCATCCACTCAGTGAATTTCAAATAAAATGTCTGCTTTTCACTGACGGAAGTCACAGGCCTGCAGATAGGAACACACTTGACATATCCCTATAGAAACACTATAAGTGCCTAAAGTGTAAGGTCATGCATTAATATGCATTTACAGAAGATTTTAACTCAGGTAATGAAAATGAGGCCCATTAATATCAGAGTGAACTGCACAATCATTTCATAATGATATTACAGATTAGCACAGCTGCACATCTAACATACACATATGGAGGTCCTACTAGTAACAAGGACTGCAAGCACAAATGTTGCAAATGACAACCATAATGTAACACATGGCCTAACAGTTGCCCAAATGGTTGACATAATGGTATAATTACCCCCATGTTGCTCAAGGACTCAACATAATTTTGCCTAGTACCCTATTAGTGATGCCTTTGCCTAACATACGTACCTTAAACACATGCCTTAATTTGCAGTTGAATGGGTACCCTCACTATGGGTACTCATATCTTGTTCAGTGATTACATGTCATTGGCTGATTATACTTCAAATCAGCTGTGTTGGCCTCAATTAACATTTTATAACCACAGATTGGTTAAGAGCCAATCACATGGTAATGAGAACCATTTGAAAAAGGTAAAAAACAGGCTAGGGGGACCAGTCTGAATGAGACTTTCTTCAGACAGTAAACATATTGCCAAACACTTTATATATCTGCACATATCAACAGAGGAGTATTGTACTCTATCAGGTATGTAATCTTTTTGTTTATAAAATGATGCATATGTGAGAATATACATAGGGAGAATGGGGATTACAGCATTTAGCCTTTCTTAGAACAGTAATGATGACATGTCCTTGATCCCCAGATTTGTTACACCATCAAGGGTGGAATGTTTTTGTGAATGTGGCACACTGGTCTCATGGGGATGTCCCTGTAAAGTGTTTGTAATACCATACTGCTACTTGTTTAGCACTGTTGTTTTGACATATTATCGGGGGGGGGGGGGTTGCCCATAAAGAACATACTACAATAGACTCCAGTGTTGGGTGTATAATCATACAGCAGTATCTGTCATGGCACACTCAGGAATAGCTGAATATTTCTAGTATTTGAGTTGTATCTACACGGTTAGTATGTTTGCACACTGTGGAATATGACGTGAGTGATCAAGCAGTGGATAATGCCAGCCATTCTGTTCTTGCTGTATCTCTCCATAGTGTACTTCCTCATATGTGATGCTGACACATTTCCATTTTGCTGTCATTCAGGAAACGTGTATGCCAGACAATGTGCCACTTTTACAGATGCTGAGAATTATATCATCCCAAAAGGCCTCTGTCAACACCATGAACTCCTACTGCTCAGGGGGAGACACAACAGTAAACAGTGAGCAGCATTGTGGGCTGACCTTGTCCGTGATGTGAACATCATAGGTCACCACAGCAAGACATATGAGGTTCACGACCATGCCACATATATGAATAATGCTGCACGCAGAAGGGCAGCAGATGTGGCCATGGATCATGGTGTCACTGGTGGAGGGTCTGCAGCAGAACAACCACTCTCAGCTATTGAGGAATTGCTGGTGAACCTAGGAACATACAACCACTCCCAGCAATCCATCATACCCTATATCATGGCTGTAGGTGCCACAGTTTCCATGGCAGAGGAGCATCCAGGTAGGCTTAGCTTGATCAGAATTGGAATACTGTAGCATTCAGTGTGTCAGGATGTAGCCATGTTTATGTTGATGTCAGGTGTTTGTTCTTTAGCTGAGGAGGAGTTTAACTGCAGTTTGACTGTCATGCTCAGATTGTGACCAACATATCAATTAACAAAGTAACTATTGTAAATGCAAGATATATGGATGTATTACCCTCTTATAGTGCAACATGCAGTGGTATTTACATTACCTCTTCCTCAACTTTTCACAGGTCCCTCAGGAACTGGCCAAGGCTGTGGTCCTGCTCCTTGTAAGCACAACTTTCTTTTGTTACAGATGTAGATTTACTGCAATGTATTCCCTAAAATGTTATCCCAGGCCTGCTGGTTAGATTGCTGTACTGTCAGCACAATTGCCAACTGCACAGATATTTTCTAACTGTACACACTTTAGAGTCTTACCTTTGTCTTGTAGGTGTGACAACACTGATAGATATGACAGTACTGTCAGGACATTACAGATTGCAATATGTGTGAGCTGTGCAGTATCTTCACAAATGTCAACAGTGTACTCATTGTTGCTGATGAGATCACAGTGTAAAGAGCTTTTATTTTCAAGTAACTACAGATGTTTGTGGGAAAAGTCATGTCCTTATGTCCTACTACATGAGGTTGGGGTTAAACAGGTCTGTAATAGTTACAACAGTGTATACAGATTTACATATATTGCAACATAGCACTGCAGAGCATAATAGTGCAGGTATTATTGTACTGCCTTTCCCTTTGTTAACACAGGTGACCAGGGGGGCTGGTCTCTGTCCCCTGCACAACCTGATATCAGTGTCTCTTCAGACTCTGATGATGATGGTGGACAAAGTGAGGCACAGGTGGGGGTTTCAGGGGTTGAATCTGTCCTAGAGGTTTACATCCCTCTTCTGCCCTCATTATCACCACACACAGTCAGTATGCCTATACATACCCATTCCCCAGAGGCCCCAGATAGCGGACAGTTAGAGGGTGAGGACATTAAAGAGGAAAGTATGGCAACTATGGTTCCAGTGAGTGTAGACACTGACCATAGCCAGAGAGATGGCGGGATTCCTCACAGGTGGATTGATAGTGGTGCTCATAGGGGCCCTGCTGTCCTTCCACCACCTGTCGCAGGTGTCTCATCATGGGTCACTCGGCGTATGTTTCAGGCCATCATGGCAGCACAGGCATGTTCTAAAAGAAACTCCAGATGAAAGGTCAGGGTTATGGATGCAGCTCAGTCTGACATCCATGACTGCCTCCATGACATTGGTGATACCCTGGATCTGTTCATCGATGCACTGGAAAGAAGGTGGTCTGAGACAGATTACATAATATCTGTATTAGGATGCACATTGTCTGTGATGCAATGTCTGGCTGAAGTCGAGTGCCAGATCTGTGGACATACATCAGCAACTACACCTGCTGAGAGTACATGTGGCCATGCTCAGTCATGCTCCTGTAGTAGTAGTACATCCAGTGGTCCAGAGGGGAGTGTGCTATCCACATCAAGACATGGCAGGCCATGGGGTCATGGTCCTGGGCATCCCCATGAAGGACACGGTGCCAGCAGAGAGTAGTCACCATTAGGTGCTAGCACCACTTCTGATCTTGACTATAGAGGTGCCAGTGCAACTCTTGGCAGAGCCAATTCCCATGTTCCAGGGTGGAGATAATGAACTGTCAGCTCTACCATGCACGGTTCATAGCTGTCCAACATACACACATGTAGAGCTAGCACTGAGCTTGACTGTGTTTATGCACACAGTCACACACCACCGTCAAAATCAGGTCACTTACAGACACATACATCACATTTCCATGGTCTATCTTGCCTGCTTCCCTTCCTGACTCACACACATGCTTTCAACCTATTGGGTCAGCCTTAGCCTCCTGCACCCACACACACAACACCCTGTACAAGTGATGATACCTGTGCCACATCCCTGTCATCCTTGTCACTGATGCAGGGAAATTAAGCTATGTGTCTGATGCACAGGGTGACTATATAAATTAATATGTAATTATGTAATGCAGTGTTTCTTTACCATGCCACTTATACTGGTCACTGGAAGATACTGTATACTGACATTGTAATGAGTAAGCCACATAATTTTGTGTACCTTATGTTGTATGATGTTGTAATGGCCATATACTTACACAATGAAAAGCATGTCACAGATATGTTTATGGTTCAGTTTCAGGCATTTGCAGAGACACCTATGGATGCACAGCAACAATAAACCCATAGACATCACAGCATAGGATGGAGTATCAGCACAGAAGACATATGCCTCCAGCAAGGTACAGCAGTATTGGTGCATGGCTCCACAGGGTCATATGTGTATAGCAGGCTAACAAGGGCAATGGTGTCATGCAGCCTGTACATGCATCCCTCATCTATGATATGGTCTGATACCCCTGATAAGTGTCACCAGGTTTTCTGGAGCTAACACATCTACAAACTGTGGTGATGGAGATGATCCATCTACAAATTTCCTGTGTCCATTACAGACATTTGTTGTATACCAGTTATGATTTTCTTGTTCTGTATTCCATTGTGTACCTAACACATGATGTGCATTACAGCAGACATGTACTTCCCGTGCATTGAGAGCCTCTTACATATAGGATTTAGTGTCTGTGTAACATAACTGTCTCTCCAACATGTACTATTTATATCACAGTGATGGTGTAGGTATGTAGAACAGGTAATACATGTGTTAGTTCTGTCTTGGATAAGCAGGAGGTACACAGTGGGATCTGACACATCCCTGCATGGCAGCCTTGCACATCACCTCTAAAGCATGTAGGAGACAGAGTACATATGTACGCTCTTGACACGGACTACATCAGACATGTTATCTGCAATGTGTATTGGTTTACCATTGAACCTGTGTGGCTGCTACATTTGTAAGATATGCCTGTTTAGTGACATAGCAAAGGTGCCATTGCACTCAATGATAGGTGTGGTGAGTGCAAAATATGGTATGACAATGACAGTCTGGGATTTACAGGCCATACCTTTCTGTGTAGGTTGTACAAAATTAAATGGATCCAAACATCTTACCGACCAGTGAAAGTCAAAGGCTACATTACTCTGTGTCCATAAGTCCATGGGTAATGGCTTAACTATGTGCAGTGTGTGAACACTTCTATATTTATAGTTTCATAGATTAGTACTAGGTTAACTGCCCTTGTGAGCCATTTAAGCCTAGCCAGTTATCCCTTGTGAGACTCAAACCCTGCACTTTGTGTTTGTAAGGCAAACACCTTAACCATTAGGCCAACCTCCCGACCCCCAATTTTCCAGGGGTAGATAATTTCCAGATGTATAGTATTGTGGAGTCCTTGGCATTTACTATTTGTCAGTGGCTCTGACAACAACTTAATGTGTGTCTCAGGCCATCCTGGATAACTGTTGGTTCTGTGTGGGATTCAGTGACAGCTCCTAATATGAAATCACCTGCTAATGTAGTCAGTCAGTGGTCACTGACAGTGGCTGTGACTGCAGAGAAGGGAATGGCTACAGGAGGTACTCTATTAATGATGTCTGAGGGAAGTCCACTGGTGACTGGTGTCATTTTAGTGTTGGTCTACACAATGCTATCTTCCCAGATTATGACTATCAGACACTTGGCTATCCACCAGCTGACATACCACTCTGTAAATAACCTACACAGTTTCCAGCATTGTCAAGCACCTTGTTAGGCCATGGTAGGTTGAGTGAGTCATATTCCTGTCATCCACTGTATACTGTAAAACTCAATGAAGTCCATGATCTGCCCTTTAGCAAAACAAACTGTGTTTGGTCCAGTCTCAGTAGGTGTACAACAGTGTTACTAATCCTACCCATGATAACTCCTTTCAGGGCTTTACATGTCAGACAACTGAGGGATCTGGGGGCATTGCTTGGCACTGCATGCTAGCTGTCTTCTGTGCAGCACAGTATTGCAGTTACTTCCATCATGTTCCAAGAAAATAGTCATCCAGTGTGTCTGTACAGAGCACAAACAAACAATGGAGAGAAGCGTAATATGTATACCATGTGAAGGTAAGGTGGGAGGTTTTACCCACTATTCTGCAGTTGGACATTACTCAAGGGGTGTTTACTGCAAGGGTTCAACTACCTTGTGGAGAATGTGGAAAGCAGAGGAGTCCCCTGAATTGCTGGTGCCTGGATACTACTACTGCTGGTCTGACCACAACCACTCTGTCATGGGATACCATGCTCCAATACATGCAAAATGTTACTATAAAGCTCATAATGAGTAGCAGGACACGACCTGTTTGTTCATCCATGTGGTTGTCCCATATCATGAAAGGCCCTGTAGGCTTTACATACCCTCCTCCAGGTAGATGCCTTGATTAGTGACCTGAGCAATCAGGTGGCTTTTGCATGTATTATGCCTTCTGTACCAGAGTTGGTGGTACATCACTAGGGAAATGACCAGATGGTGATTAGGAGCAAAGCTGCAGCATCACAATATAATAAGCAATGTCCAGTGACATATATGCCCAGGCTTGCTGAAACAAGCAGCACAGCAGTGATGATCCATCTTAGGTGACAATTTCACAACATTTCATGCATCCTGCCCTTCAGCAGATTAATGGTGGATATCTACATGACATGGCTATGAGACCTACTGTAGAGGACTGACCACCTTTGGCCAAAGTGTGCCCACCTGCCACATATCCTAGGTATGTAATATTGTACAGTTATGTACCCAGAAAACGTCTGTGTTCCCACATCACATCACACAACAACCAGATTGCTGTGTGATTGATTGACAGGCATTGAATGCTTGAAAGGCCAACATAATGTCAGCAAATTTGAACAAGTTCTCTGTGCATGCACAGGCATCCACATCTTCACTGCAAGGCATGCTTACAAACACTGTGTTTCAGGCTGTCAACCCCAAGGGTGTGGCAGCATGACCCTAACTTTGCAGGGCTTCCACAGTGTCACATTTGTAGGTATGGCATTGGGACCATACCTAATGACAGGATTATGGTCAATTCAAGGTCAACATGGATGGGAAAGCATTGTACGACACACTGTCAGGTATTGTGTTACCTTAGGGGAGCTACATAAAGGTAGCATGTTACATTTCACCATCTGTCATGACACTGTCTAACGATGGCATGCTGTGATGTACACACAAGCATGACTGCACTGCTAATGGCACTATCAATGACTGGTGATGACATGTGGAAAGTGTACCCACCCATCTGCTCCTATACCACACAAACACAATGTGTGACAGATTTGACTGTAGTTCAAACCTTGATTCCATGGTGTCTCACACAGCAGCCAGTACATATGGCAATGAGCATTTTGACAACATGCACAGCTCACCTCATGCACCACCCACACCCACATCACACACACCTGCATGTGTGCAGCTCCTTACCAGACACATTCCCAAACAACAGAAACCTCAGAAAATCCTAGCTTTGGAGAGCACAGTACACATAATAGTGCATGCACCACTGTCTCATTGGTCACACACCTGAGGCACAACACAAAAGCAAACCTATTATTCATAACTGAGTACATCTTGAGACACATTAATGTCCGTGTCACCAGACTACATATGGGAAATGTTACAGTTAGTTGTCTGCGGGTTGACATGATACACCATGCCACACATTGCTGCAAATCAAAGAATATCAGGTGACATAATGATGACATCATATTTTCTGCAGGTATGTACGACTAGGGACATACATCACTGGACTGTATGCAGACACATGACTGAGCTTACACACTCTTTGTCTCTCATGGGTATGCCCATAGCTTTCAGCTGCATTTCACCCTCACCTAGGATGATGGCTCAATACACACAGAACATAAGGGACTTCTATAATTTCTCTAGTGTGTGATGTCATCGTAAGGGGGTCCACTACATGTCTGCCTGGGATGACTTGATCAACAGATGTCAAAGCTTTGCCAGAGATGGTCTTCATCTATCACCCCTGGGATTTTGAGTATTGGCCAAGGCTGATGACAAACTTTCCAATGAGAATGCCATCTTCGTACAATATCACTCTGTGGAAGGTGTCCCCATCTTGGAATATGCAGACATTTGTACAATAAAAGATACCTGGTTCATTGCTTTAATGAGACTGATCTGTGTTTAGATCTCACAAGGGAGGACCTTACAGTGGGGGGCTGCAGTGGTCACCCATATTGAGAAATACATGAAGCACAACATTGCCTCTCCTTGTGGGGATGTCATGCCACTGGTTCAGAAAATTGTAGTTAAGGACATGGATTAATCTTTGGGCAAGTGAGCTTCAGCATGACTAACCAACACAGTTGGGGTTACTTAATGTTCCATATCTACAGAGCAGGTCATGACTGTTCTCTCTATAGGGAATAAACAGCATCTATTGGACATGCTAACATTCCAGGCTGCATCCTACATGGGATTCTCCAAGGATTACTAACACCATTGGGAACTCCTTGCAATCATACTGTAACCACAGGCTGCATCCCAGCTGACTGGACAATTGCAACTTATATCCCCTTGCACACAGGTGGTGCATCTACTGACCACCAGAACTATATACCTATTTGCCTGAGTAGCCATATCTGTAAGCCATGGAGCAAATCATCATGGAGCTGATCAGCAAACATATATGTGACCTACAAACAGTTGACTGTACACAGTTTGGATGTTTGACAGGGAGATCATGGCTGTTAAACATGGGGGACATGCCTGAGGCAGTGAGCAAGGATCTGGGTGAGAGGACATCAGGGCATACAATCCCCTGTATTTAACCAAGTCGTGTGACTCTATCCCCCACTCAGGCATCATTAACAAAAGCACTCACTCAGGCATCCATGGTAATATCATTATAGGGGTTACTACATGGCTCATTGATGGCACACATACTCAAAATAGGAAAATCCACCTCCAATAGCTTATCTTTAAGCAGCAGTGTTCAACAGCGATCAGTCATGGGTCCTGTACTGCTTGGGATCCATTGAATCATGATTCAAGTGAATACTGACTGTCTGTGGCTGATAATGTTGGCTGATGCCTGCAAACTGTGAGCAGTCATAGACTCTGTAAGTTATGTCAATATCCTACAAGCGGATATTGATGAACAAATGCCTGTTGATATACTACTGGCTATAAACTCCATGCAACTATATATGTAGTATAATTTCCATCTGTAACACCCATGCTCCTGGTAAGTAGCACATCAGTCGCAACATGTGATGTGCATACTCAGGGGTGATAGGCCTGGCCACACAGGTTTACACCTAATGTACATGAGATCACCATGTGTCCACAGTGGTAATACAGGAATCATATATCATAATTGAGGACACAGTCACTCGAAATTGACATACTCATAACTTCATGTACTCTTCCTTCAGCATGCCAATATGTGAGTGCAATGACCATTTGGTACTATACCTTTCCAAGCACTACTGACAACTGCACATAACATAATGGTCCCTCACAAGGGAACTTCACATCTTCAGTATCTGTTCAATGGGCTTCATCTGAAATCAGTGGTCATTGTAGCCTGTGGCATATAGACTACTCAGAGATGATCTCTGCCTTGCATAAGGGGCAATGTGTGACCCTGATCGATTGGAAATTCTGCATATCTGTAGGTGGCATGGTACATGGTTTGCTCACTCTAAGGGCATTGACCTGGTATGTGACATTAGTAATGCATGCTGTGGGACAGATCTGTCTAGCAGACTTTAACATACTTTTGAAACAGAATCCTGTCTAATGGCCAACAGAGCACCTCAGTGGTCCTTATCAGATGCCATCTGTATGATTGGGTGAGTGACCTTCATTTCACCAAGGCCTTCTGACTGTGTCCCTTGTGGAGAGGGGCAGTATGTGCTGATCATGTAAATAAGGGTATAAACTTGACTAGTATTGTGAGGGCTGTAGAGCCATTATGCTACTAAAGTTCAAAGATCCTATGATTCCATAAGCTGATGTAAAATGCTGTAACAGCCACACACACAAACCTTGTTAAATTGAGGATAGCACTACTTCCACTTACTGTTTACAGGATATAGCACAGCACACACACACACTGAAAGCTAGCTGCATGTAGATTAGAACACTTACCTATCTAATAGTACACACTACAGATCACAGTACATTACATATGCACTACTCCTCAAGTCTGTTATTACTATCTCTTTAGGACTTTTCATACTTGATGACATCAAAAGGCCTAGTTGTGGTCAGGCATTTGGAGACCACTATCACCTGTTACAATGAAAATACTGCAAAACCATACCTATTTCTCACTTACTGAGGTAAGTATATTTATGTGGGATGGAGATGTACACAATAAGTTGCCTGAAGCGAGATTAGAATACCTATCTATCTAGTCTTAGACACTATAGATCACAGTAGTTATTGCACGAGCCACTGCTCAAGTCTGGTATTACAATGGCAGCTGGTAGTCTTATGATTGATGACATCAGCAGGCGTTGTAGAAGTGTCTGTTATGTAGTCAAAACATAAAAAAGAATGCTCTTTTATCAAACACTGAAAGCCAAAACCACTAAATATCAAAGACACAGAACAGTGATTTTTTTTTCCCAGGGAAAAAAAAATTGCTGCTCCACAAAAAAAAAAAAAAAAAAAAAATCTAAACACAAAATAAAGTGGGGGGCTTTGCCCCCCCAACCAACTCAGAGATCGCACCACAGTGGAGCAAATGGCAAAGTCCCAAAAATGTCCCAGTGATTTTTTTCCCTGGGAAAAAAATCTCTGTTCCGTGCATTCCATATTTAGTTGTTTCGCCTTTCAGTGTTCTATAAAAGAGCGTTCGCTCTTTTTATCATTCGACAACGTAATATAGACCCTTGTAGAAGACAGCCATTTGGAAAATGGCAGCAATTTACAGGGCCAAAAAGTGCAGAACTATTGCAGTCTCATAGTCAATGAGGGATTCTCAGTTATTCTGCAGGGGGATACACACACACACACACACACACACACACACACACACACACACACACACACACACACGCACGCACACACACACACACACACACACACACACACACACACACACACACACACACACACACACACACACACACACACACACTAAGTGGCCTGAAGTGAGATTAGACCCCTAACTAACTATTCTTACACACTATAGATCACAGTACTTATCACACACACCTCAGCTGATGTCTGTTTTAGACATGACTGCAGGCAAACTACTTGTGGATTACACAAACTAGGCTTGTGTTGAACAGCATCTGTGGTGTGCAGACTGAAATTGCTTCATACTGTTATCTGCATCTAATGGCCTAACAGTCAGATAAGTGTTATTTATCCTAGCTATGTGGCTACAGTTACCAGCTTGTCCATATGTGGCTGTCTGTATTTGGATGGGCAAGCCTGTGGGCAAGATCAATGTGCCCTGTCCATGCATGCATAGAAAATATTATACATTATACCACCTGCTCATCTGTTACTGTCTGTGTGGTGATATCCAGCAGGCAGAGGGGTTTGTAGGTAAGTGTATTTTGTAATGTTGAGCCCTTTCTTTTTATCCTTTGAGCAACATTATAGGTGTGTAATAGTGAAACTTTACTCACCATTATCAGGGTATGTAGGATAATACAGACATCTGCACATATGGATGTATATAGAAATGTGGCTGTGTGTATGTATGATATATATATATGTTACTTAGACATAGGGGGAGAGACCTGACATGTATGTTTCTAGATATATATAGCTATATATAGGTATATATAGGAATATCTCTACTTACCCATGATCATGCTTTTCCTTCATTTAATGTCATTTATTATTGTCTTTCTATCCTACCTTACTACTTATCACACTAAATTTAAACTTCATCCCACCTCTCCAACATCCTCTTACCTAACAGTCACATTTACTTCCTACTCTTCTCCCATATCACCTAACCTATTCTCCTGTACTGAGCACACTCTTCCCAAAATCCCACTCATTCTAAAAACCTCTCCTCATCTTAAATATAAATTGAAATTGATCAACCCTCACCCCTACACATCACAATTATTTCACTTCAGTAACACCCTTCTACTTTCTGGTCCCCAGTAAATTTTCCTTACTTTCATCAAATCCACTCATATTCCCCAGCAGGTTCCAACCCCTAAACTCACACAACTATCCTTTTATTCCCTCAACATCCACAGCATACTCAACAATATTACCGAGTTTCACTCCTGGATATCTCAGTACTCCCCTGTCATAATTTCTCTCTCTGAAACGTGGCTAAAACCACATAATTAAGACGTTGCATTTCTCTCCCCTGGTTATAACATCTTACACTCCAGTGAAGGAATTTTCATTATGTACTCTGACCTCCTATCCTTATCCTCTCTATCCAGTTCTCCCCCCCATATTCCATCCAGCAAAACTAATCATTGTTAATTGTATGATCAACAATCACAAAACTTTAACCGTTGCTTCCATCTATATACCACCATAACTTTACTTGAACAGATTCTACACTGGATGGCTCCACAATTCCTAATGAAACTATCACACTAAGTGATGTTAATATAAACTGGCTCGCTCTAAACTCTGACTCTTCCTCCACCGGCATGAAACTATATGGCTACACTCAGCTTATCTCCTCTTCCACTTTTCTGCATAAACCTACAAATTTTAGATCCATCCTGGACATTATTCTAGTCTCCTATCCTAACCTCTATTGTATCCCCGAATCCCTCCCAGATGATATCAGCAATCACTCCGCAATACTTATCCAAAGATTCTCCACTCACCTGATTAAACCACATACATTTATAGAATGCTGGAAGTTAAATAACTTCAACCCTGACACTTTCAATGACTATCTCTCTGCTATCAATTGGTCCTTCCTCTTTGATCTTTCTCTTGGTGAAGCAGTGGACCAATTCAACTCCATCTTTTTAAACACTCTTAACTCCCTTGTCACTCCCAGAATTATCAGAGTCAAATCACACTGCTCACCCTGGCTCACCATAATAACCTGATTTCTCATTCATAATAGAGATTCTGCATGCAAACTCTGGTTAAAAAATGAATCTCTCATACACTATCAAAATATAGGGAACTATGGAACTTAACCAAAAAACACATAAACGTAGATAAAAGAAACTTTTATCACACACCCCTAACCATACAATCTAGAAATCCCAAAAAATTCTGGCACACAGTCAACCAAATTCTTTACCCTTTAAAACCCTCTATGCCTAATCCTTGCCCCAGTAAGTCTCTTCAAGAGACTACTTCTAACTTTAATACTTATTTTATTGATACTATACACAAACTTGTGCCTACTTCCTACTCCAACAATCCCTCACCTCCCCAGCATAAACCTAAAAAATAACTCCTCAATATCTCTAAGTACTATACCCACTAATGATATCAAAAAGCTTCTTCACAAACTTAAGCTATGCGCCACTTCAGCAGACAACTTACCTTTGCAATTCTTAAAGACGACTGCCAATTCTATTGCATACCCAGTGTCCATTCTCATAAATCACTCAATTTGTGAATTTACCTTCCCAGCACTTTGGAAGAAATTTTACACCATACCTATCCACAAAGTTGGGAACTCTGCAGAACTCTCTAAGTACCGCCCTATTGCCATATTCTCTCCTCTCTCTAAAATTCTTGAGCACTGTGTCCATAAACAAATTCTGTCTTATCTAATGTCTGAAAATCTTATCATTCCTACCCAGGATGGTTTTCACCCCATGACAGCACCATCACTGCTCTTATCTCCTTTACTAACTCCATCTCCCTTGCCAGAGGCAATAATAAGATAGTGTCCTGCATTTTCCTTGAACTTTTTAAAGTGTTTGACACCGTCTCCCATTCCATCCTCCTCGGTAAACTAACTCAACTTAACCTCTCCCCTACAACTATTTCCTGGTTTACTAGCTACCTCACTAACAGACAGCAATCATTCAAATGGCTCTCCGTTTTATCTCCCTTTCTCTCCATAAAAATGGATGTTCTACAAGGCTCCATTCTTGGCCCACCTCTTTTCAACACATTTATTGACCAACTCCACACATCTTGTCCTCAGTCTTCTCTTATACAGTATGCTGATAACTCCATTATCATTACTTCTGCTGACAGTCCTCTGATCTTCTTTCCCTTACTCAAACCTCCATTAACCTCACTGAAACTTGGTTTACTAATAATAATCTTATCCTTAACCCTAAAAAGACAAAACTTCTCCTATTTTTTCCTAAATCTCTTAGTCATCCTAATCCTCTTACACTATCTGTTCCTTAAATAACACCATCATTTCTTCTGAGCCTCAAACAAATTTACTTGGCGTAATTATCGATGACCAACTTAAATTCAATTTCCATGTACAGTACTGTATAAAGAAAACTCATCAAAAGCTTGGCTTGCTGTATAGAAAACAAAGGTTCCTTAACCCCTAACTCCAGTTTATCACTTGCTAAGGCCTGTGTCCTTCCTAATCTCCTGTACTGCTCTCAAGTTCTTACTTACAGTCTTCTATTCTATCTAAACTTGAAAGCACATATAACAAAGTTGTCAAATTTGCTGCTAACTTGCCTCCAAAATGTCATCACTGTCTTGCTGTCCAGAATCTTAACTGGTTAGAATTTCCTAGCCAACTCATATATACTCAACTTCTTATAATACACTCCTTTTTAAATAAACCATCTTTCTGACCTCCCTCTATAACCCATCAATCCCCTTAGAAGCTATGACCAACATTTCTTACAGATTTATAAACCAAAACTTCACCAGGACAAAACCTATATTCCTATCTTCCTACTCTCTCTTGGAATAAGCTTTCCTTAACCCTAAGAAATATCACCCATGTACAAGAATTCAAGACAGCTCTCAGACTTTACCTACACCATACTAGGAGTTATCTTTGTAACCACCCCACTTAAATTTACTCCCCTTCCTCCTTCCTGCCCTTCTGTCCTTTCTCCCTTAATCTTTTCCCCTCCCCTTTCTTTCCTCTCAGCCTCCAACCTTCCCACACATCCTCTAACTATTCTAACTTCCTGACCTTTAACTCATTCCCTCCAGTAGAGCTCTTTTGAGTGAGTACCTTTAATTCCTAGTGGGCGTGGCTTCAGCATTTAAAAATTGATGTTATCACCTTACATTTTTAACAAATATCCATTGACAGAGGTAATATATCAATACAGTTGTGTTTGCCGTCATGTATGCTTCAAGATAAAATTTTCTGATACCTTGTGTGTGGCATGGTTTTGGAATTATTAATGCAAATAAGAACATGCAATATCAGACGCCTAGAGGAGCAGTAGGAGGTAACTGCAGAAACACCTGGAGAAGTCACTCGGATGTAATATCTTTCTACTACTCCAGTCTTCACCTCCTCCAATTTCTGCTCCAATATCTTATTACTCTTCTAAACCTACTCTACTACATTCTCTTTCATTTTCCCTTTTTTTACATTTTTTCTTATACTTGACAAAACAACTCTTTAGTCTCTCCTGCTTGACCATTTAACTTGTTCCTAGGCATCCTTGTAACTTTGCTCTGATAATACTCTTCTTTACCCTCTTCTGACTTACCTCCCTACTTTAAACTACTTCTCTTCTTGTAAAATATTATGCTACCTAATAACCTTTGAAATATATACACATTTTTGTTATCTGTTTACAAATTTGTTATTCTGTACTTTGAACATTCTGCCTGTATAATTTATTTCTTCTTGGGCCGCCACTGAAAAAAGGCATTAGCTCAGCCGGACTAACCCAGTTAACAAATGTCAAATAAATAAATAAAACAGATGTCAAATAAATAAATATATATATATATATATATATATATATATATATATATATATATATATATATACTATCTATGGGAGAGAGAGATAGTAACAGACAGATATGTATACATATATGTATGTATGTACGTATAGACAGCTATACATAACAGGTCATTTTGGGCAAGCGACAGCAGACTTGAGCTCTTTCAAAGTGTATGAGTATGCCCACTGGAATTGTCAGTACTTATAAACTGACTCCAGTCCACACCTGCTTGTACTCCAGTCAGGGATTTTGTGTGTTACAGACAATGACATCTGTACCTGTGTCTGCAGTTCTGCACTTCACTCAAATTGTCCATGGCATTCTTCAGCTATCTGATGTAATTAATATGTGACAGAGGTTAATAATGTTGCACCACACACAGACTGATAGTCTGTTAAAAAATCAACAGAATACTACCTCACATTCAAAGGATGTGGATACTTCCAGATTAGAACCATCAACACCATCACCCATACTAACTTCCCTAGTCCACTGAGCCACACAAGTTGCCAGACATAGAGAAGTCATTCATCACATAATCAACAGCATCAATATGTACATTGTTATTCCTGCATTGAGACATAAAATGTATAATCAGTTTCTGTTACTGCTCTGAGATTGCCTGGACTGCTGATATACCATCCATGAGTTACTTTTATGGCAGTTATATGGGAACGCTGCAGTGTTGGGGGTAGGGGAACAGCACTACATGTTCTGCTGGGATACACAGTAGTCCAAATATCATGTAACTCCTCTGTTTAACATCTCCCTTGACTGATGTAGTGAATATTCCATGCATGAGGCCTAGTGACTGTTAAAATACACATGATAGTGGACTGGGTAACTGTATTCCCATGTGGATGTTACTTCTGTCCAAATAGCCCACTATAGTTACTTGCATAAATGTAGCAGGTCCATACATACTGTACCATATCATACTAATCCTTACAAGTACTGTTTAGGTTTGAGACTTACCTTGCAAATGCAGCAGTTGACAGAACTGTAGTTCAGGGCTGACTCTATCTGATGCAAGCAGTACACAGCCAATACATGGATAGGTACAGGTTGTGTAGGTTGCCTGGCATCAATTTTAATATATGTATGTGATCATGAGTAAGGTGTCAGTCCCTAGGTCTCTAGCTTGTCAGTGAATGTGCTATGCATTGTCTCTTAGCCAAAGTCAGGGTGTACTAAACATGCCTAAGTCTCCTTACAGGGACATCAGCAGAGGGATCCTCCTCCAAGTCCTCCTGTGATGGTAGCTGTGGGGACCTAGGCACTAGTGGGAGGCTGTCTATCCCTTCCCTTTACTGATCCTGCTGCAGCTGTTTCTGCCGGATCAGATTATGAAGCACAGTACATACTGTGAACATGTAGCTGGAGAGTACTGCAGAGCTCTGCCAGATATATCAAAGCACTGGAACTGTGACTTCAGAAGCCTAAACACATGCTGTATGATGTTCCTAGTTTGTATATGTGCCTCAATATGGCATTCTTCAGTAGATGTGTGTGCATTTCTGATGGGTGTCTGGGTGTCAACGTCCATGGTTCCAGGGCATAGCCACATCCCCAGTAAATGGCCCTGTGGGATGTCCCCCCTACCAAACATCTGATACAGGTCTGATGTATGCCAGATATGGGAGTACATGATAACTGCCAGGGCTGCCAGCACACACATTCAGGATAATCCCCTGGGCATTGCGCATGACCTGGCAGTTGATGTAGATTCTACCCTCTTCATTGGGTGGTGTGTTGATGGGTACATGAATGCAATCTAGGGCACCCAATACTTCAGGGTAGTGTGCTACACAGTAGAAGTGTTGCATATTGCTGGCCCTCGCCTCAGTGGTGAGGGAAAAATATATGTGCTCACTAGCATGTGATAGCATGATATTCAGGAACTAGTGGAGAATCCTGGATGCAGATGCCTGTGAGACCCCCATCATGTTCCCAGTTGGCCTTTGGAAAGAACCTGTAGCTAGTATCTTAAGGGCTATGCATACCTTTGATTCCATTGTGATGGGTTCCCCTATACTGGCTCTGGGTCTGAGTTGATAGCAGCAGAGCTCAGTGAGTTCTTGTAGTATGTCCCTGTCTACCCTGTAGCGGTCTGCAATCTCCAGCTCATGTACCCTTGGCATGAACACTCTTCTCCTTCTCTGCCTAGGCCTATTGTCAGTAGCATCAGTAGCACTGACTTCAGCATCTAGCACATACAAATGTAGCAGACCTGCAGCAGCATTAGCATTATCTCAGTTAAAATTCCCAAGTCTGTACTCCAATGGTCCAGAGTATGGGGTAAAATCAGAATGTAGGGTATGTGCATACTTTATAAAGCTCTGCTATAGGTATAGAATATGTGATTGGCTACCTATGATGCATTTACCCTCCCTACAATATAATTAACATAATTTAATGGTGCTATTTCAATGCATGACGCTGTGCACAGTGCTGTGTTGCACAGCATAGCTTATACAAAGGTCAACATTTCTAGCTAAATACATACAGTTTTAAGAACATGCTCAGCCAGGTGGTGCACCATGGAAGCATGCAAACCTAAGCTTAAAAAAACTTAGAAGTGAGAGGACACCACCCCCCGATGTCAGCCACATTCTGTGTAAATATCATCATGGTGTAAGACCCTACCAAAGAGGATATGCGGACATGGTTACTCTTTCGGCTATTCAATAACCTCACCTAATTTGCATACGTATCCATGCTGGCAGCCTAAAAAACTATTCATAGCCCTATCACCTTAGCAACAGCAGCAATGCAGCACTGTAAAGACCACACAACCCCATGCAAGCTTCTATGATACATTTCTGTCACATACTATAAAATTATTTTTTTATCTTATTTTTTTTTATTTTTCTATTAAGAATGTGTGCTCACTGTGGAGCTTATCCCAAACAAGCCAAGATTATTAAAAAAAATATTAATTTAACTTATTCCCTTTAATCTTTCTGACGTACAGACTAATAGTTTTGCTCATATGTGTGTGTGGTCTTAACATTTTCATTTTTACATATCCTTTTGTGTATCTAGGCTTCTGTATGCAGAATTTTTCCATGTACACTATGGACACTGCCACAGGGTCTGAACAGATGTCTTTCTGCATGTTGGATCATTCTACATGCCTCATTTGGATGAGATTCACCTGCTTATGAAGCCATTTGCATGCCACTGAAGTTTCTGTGTTTGTGTGTGCATACGCTCCCCTAAGCAGAGCTTACTGAATCGAAAAATGTTTATGCCCATGTATGCATAGTGGCGTGATGCTTACACGAAAAAAGAAGTGTAGGCTTTATTGAATTTCTACCTTTGTCTTCATTAATTTGCTTTCTAGTATGATTGCAAAGCATTCTGAAGTTTTCATGATATTGTAGTGTTTGATATTTTTGTCATTCTTTCCATGTTTTTTCTCTATCTTGCATTAGCATTCGACTTTTTTGGATAGCCAAATTACATTATTTGTTTTCAGTATCTTCCTTCTAGGACGAGCAAGGCATTCCAGGATATTCAGGAAAGTTGCATTGAATTCATTTACAGCATCATCTAATGGGAGGATTTTTGGGGCATTCAAGTTAATGGATGATAGGGTAGTTAAGAACATTTCTGGGTTAAACTTGGAAAGGTTGTTCATTGTTTTATAAACATGTTGTTTAAGTAAATGTATGAGATGTCTGGTTATAGAGCTTGGGAGATGATCAGTGGGACAGTCAAACATTGTAACAGAGGTGGTGTATTTGCTAGGGTCTGATAATAGTATCCAGTCTAATGGGGACTTTTCTATCTTGCTATAATGTGTGGGGCTATTAATTAGTTGTGTGAAGCTAAATAAGCTCGCACTAGATGTAGGGAAGTTAGCTTCCATGTCCAATCAATTTACATTCATATCACCTAGTAATATTTTTTGTGGAATTGTTATGGACATCTAATATAAGATATTTTCCAGTATAACTATATATATATATATATATCATGTAGCTCTTGGGACGTTACCCTTGGCATGAACACTCTTCTCCTTCTCTGCCTAGGCCTAAGGAGGGTTGTAAAGAACAGTAAAACATATATGTTTATATCTGCTTAATTTCAGGAAAGTAATAAAAAGCTCTGCTGAACTGAATTTTGGTAATGATTTGTTGTAAGGGGAAATGTGGCATTTCTAGCACATTTCCTCTTTATACAGTCATTATGGATGATATTATAGCCACGAGGTACTATTTCATAGCTGTTTATGCTGGGTTTCAGTTACAGTGAGAGCGTCAGGCTTATGTTGGGTAATCCATGTATGTAGCTCAGCAATTTTATTTCTTGTACTTCTACCATTTATGGCAGCAAAAGTTGGATTACTGGGGTTGGGGGTTGACTGCTGTAGGGTTACAGCAGGATGTGGAAGAGAATTGCCTTGATGCTCATTGTGATAGGTGAAGATTAGGGTGAATATCTCCTCCTAGAAGGACTTTAGTATACTGGTGAATTACTGATACATGTCTTTTGGAGAATATTTTCCACTTAATTTTGTTTGGTTTGAGTTGAACTGGAGTTAATCAGTGTATATCTGGAGTAACGATGAAGGCCACCATTAAATAGATATGATGTGTGGAGAGTGTAGGGAGGAAGTATGGATAGTTGGTTGGGACAGAGTAAGTCAGAGAGGTGTTGAGAGCTATTATAGAGTCATGGCAGGATGAGAGATGGCCCAGTAGCAGGCGAAGAATAGAGGATAAGCTGAGGGGTAGCATGATTAAGTAAAGGGATTTATGTTATAGTTGGCAAGTAGTGAGAAAGTAGGGATCAAGAAGGAAAAAGAAGTTGCAGGGCAAAAGGATATTCAGTGGTGGTGGAGTCTAAAAACTGATAGAAGGTAGACAGGAAATAAGTATTTTCTATAAAGGAAGAGAATTATTTTGTGTTAGTTTCTTCTCTGGAATGTAAGGAATAGAGGGATTTAAAAGGCTAGAGTATGAGAATGTAGCTAAAATAGGAAGAAGTGACTGAACGAAGACTGAGGAAGTTATATCCTTGTAACCCAAATTATTTCTGAAGCCTTATCTCCCTGAGTTCATATAATTTTCTTCTCTCCAGCTGGCATTCAGTATATTGCCATTTCTAGCTCATTGTGCAACTTTTTTATTTGTGCTTCATTTTGAATAAAACCTTGCTTCATTAAAAAGCATCACATGCTTAAATACCTTCTCAATTTTAACTTTCAGTGACACCCTCTATTCAATCCAATGTCCATAAAGCATAATCAGTCCCAGTTCCTGTCATCTCTTTACAATTAGTTTTCACATCACCGCATATTAACCCCAATCCCTATGAGTAATTCATGCTATAGGCAATCCTATATATTTTTTTCTCTTGCCTAACGTATTCCTTAATATACAGTTCTAGTCTCCCATATTCAAACAATGAATTTCCCACATAATACAGTGTCCTACAGCTTCAAAAAATCCTGTTTAGCTTTTGCATCTACAGGAGCATTAATATTGAGAAGGTTAAAAGTACACCTCTTTATCTTAGATTCATCATACAATATCCTTCTCTCTGCTCCTGATCCTCATGCCTTCCCTTTTATACTTTCATTTTATAGTCAGATTAACACCCAGTAAACATCGCTCAACCCAAAAAATATGCCATCCTCGACCTTTTATAACCTACTCTTCTCTTCTTTTTTGTAAAAAAAAAAAATATATATATATATATATATATATATATATATATATATATCGCAAATGTATTATGCCATAATCTTTCTGTTATATTCAATCAACTCAAATGACATTCATAGACAAAACCTTCATTAAAATTGTCTATTCTTCCATCTCTTTTTCCTTTTATTACAATTACCCATTTTCTATCTCTCTTTCCTTTTTTTTAACACAATCTCTGTAAATGTCAGTGTCCCTTATTAAGCTCATCCCTCCAAATTATTCCCCTCCCCCATGTCATTTCCTTTTTTCGTATGTCTTCCCATTTATTTGTCCGTTCAAATGTTGTAACACCTCATATGGTTAAACACGATGAGCGGACCTATAGTTAGATGAACTGCCATCCTTAACAGCCCTCAGATGACATCCTCCCTCAAACAGAACTGAGAAACAAAACAAAAAAATCCCCAGGCAAAAAGTTATTATGTTTTTCTATAACAGCACTTATATAATAGGTTCGTAGGTTCATAGGTATGTACTAGGCTATCTGCCCAACGGCATTTATAAGCCTAGCCAAAATGGGTTGGCTTTCACCTTCCTTTTAGATTAGTTTCCTGAGCCTCTGTCCAGCAGGGCCACTGAAGTGATCCCAGGGGTAAATTTACAATTTCCCATCCACTCATCAAGATTTCTCTTGAAGAGAGTAAGTGAGGGGCTTTGCCTAACATAGATTGGGATTCTATTCCAGAGCGAGGGAAGTCTCTGGGACAGGAATCTATCCCTCCAGCATGTCCTATTTATTGTTGTGCTGAGGTTTAAATCCCTAGAGCATGTGGCTCTAATAGATTTGGTTTTCTTGAGGTGGAGCATGTCCATTAATTCTGGGTTGGAGATGGCCTTGCATGTCAGGCAGAGATCACCTCTGAGTAGGCGGTAAGCAACCGAGTAGAGCTGGAGTTTCTTTAGTCGAGCTGCATAAGGCATCTGTTTGAGGCTTCCGATCCTCTTGGTGAGGTACTTCTGTGGTCTCTCCAGCTGTTGCAGGTGTCGAGTAAGGTACATCCCAAATGGGGCATTGTGCTCTATTATGGGCCTGATGAGCGATGAGTAGAGGGGCACAATAACCTCTCTTGATCTAGATGTGAACCCTTTCATGATTAGGTGGGCTACATAGAAGGATTTTCTAACCACTTTGGCAATGTGATTATCAAAGGAGAGGTTGCTGTCTACTTGGGTCCCCAGATCCCTGATTACATCTTCCGTACTTAGTGGATTACCACCTATGTGGTAGTTTGTGGGCACTTTGATTTTTCCCAAAGGGGATCACTATGCACTTTTTGGCATTTAGCTAGAGGCCATGGTTCTGACACCAGGTATTCGTCTCCGTGAGACCCCTCTGGAGGATGTCTGTGTCAGCCAGAGAGTCGATTATGGCCCCCAGTTTGCAATCATCTGCAAACTTGGTCAGCCATAGTCCTCCCGTTCTTGCCTGTACCTCAGACAAGTATATATCGAACAGGAGGGGTCTCAGGACTGAGCCCTGTGGGACTCCACTTGTAACCGGTTTAGAGTCGGACATGGCACCCACATCTCTGACCATGTGAGTTCTATCTCATGACATAGGGGTTGATGTTCAAGCTGGTAAGCTTATCTATAATGCCAGAGTGGGGAATGGTGCTGAAGGCCTTTGTGAGGTCCAGGTAGGCTGTGTGGACTACCTTTCCCTCATCTATGGCCTCGGTAACTGTTTCAAAGAAGTCAACTAGGTTTAGGAGGCAAGATCTGCCTTTACCAAAGCCGAATTGGGTAGGGTCCAGTGTCTGGAGGTTCCCAATGTCTCTGTTAATGAGTTCCATGATGAGGTGCTCCATAGCTTTGCAGATCAGGCTAGTCAGGCTTATAGGGCGATAGTTCCCAGGATCTGTTGTGGCACCACCTTTGTGGAGTGGGATAACTGTTGCTGTATGCCATTTTTGGGTACATAGCCTGTGGTAAGGCTGAGTTTGAATAGTGAATTTAGGTGAGGGGTTAGTTCATTTTGGAGCTTGTGTAAGACGCAGCCTGGGATACCATCTAGTCCCATTGATGCTGTGTTTTTGGCTTTGGAAAGGGCTGTTTTCACCTGTGTGTCTGTGATGTCAGGGGCTCTACAGTTGTCTGGGATGGTCACGGGCCCTTTTGGGGGTAAGGGGGGGGTAAAGTTTGCACTGAACCTGTCAGCCAGGATGTTGGCAATGTCAGTTGGTTCAGTGGATTTTTTGTCATTTTGCACTAGCTCAGAGCAGATCTGAGAGTTGCCACTTAAATTTTTGACATAGCTAAAGAAGGCTTTGTGATTATCTTTAGAGTCTTTGGCAATTTTTCTTTCGAAGCTTGCCTTGGATGATTTTATGAGGGATCGCAGTTTCTTGCTAATACTGATCAGGGATGCCTTCCCTTTTTGGGATTTTGCTCTATCATGTAATAGTTTCCTCCTTCTGTTGTATAACTTATTTATGGCTGGGGTCCACCAGACTGGTTTCCTCTTTTTGGAGGAGTGAGTCTTGATTTTACTTGGGATGGCTCGATCCATGCATTCCTGTAGGTGCTCATAGAATGCATTTGTAAAGCATTCTGCAGTTTGGGCAGCATTATCCTTCAGCAAGGGGGCTTTGAAACTTTCCACATCAGTCTTGAGAAATGTGAAGTTTGCTTTAGAAATGTTTTTCACAGTGGTTTCCTTGACTGGGGGTGGGGTCGGGATGTGGATGTCCAGTGTGATTAGTTTATGGTCTGATCTTACCAGTGACGGGTTCACCTCTGGTGTGGAACATTGATCCCCCATGTTGGGGATGATCAGGTCCAATATGTTGTCACCTCTTGTGGCAGTGGCGTCCAGTTGTTCCAGGGCATTTGAGTTTATAAACTCTAGGAAGCGTTGGACAAGGGAGTTAGTACTTGAGTAGTTTTCCCAGTCAATGTTTGTGTAGTTGAAATCATCCAGTATCATGGTGTTAGGTAGGACCTTCATATTTTCCAGTGTTCTCAGGAATGCTGAGTGGGGGTCCTGAGACAAGGTGGGTGATCTGTAGCAAGATACAATGTGAAAAGCAGCTTTTCCCACTGTTAGTTGCACAT
Organism: Protopterus annectens; assembly: GCF_019279795.1. Taxonomy (NCBI): domain Eukaryota; kingdom Metazoa; phylum Chordata; order Ceratodontiformes; family Protopteridae; genus Protopterus; species Protopterus annectens. The sequence continues at coordinate 1,029,044,034 of NC_056747.1, forward strand.
GGATGGTCTCCGAGGCCTCGTGCTGTGCCACTAACCTGGAGGTGTGGGTATCCTTGATGAAAATGGATACACCCCCGCCTTTTGTATTTCAGTCTGGGTTCTGAGGCCAAAAGGTATGGTATGAGTTATAGCCTGGTAGTGCTGGGATGCTCTCTGGAGCCTTGAACCAGGTTTCTGTTACTGCACAGATATTAATTCTCTCCATACTGAGGAGTGCCTTGAGTGCATGCATTTTGAGGTTTAGACTTCTGGCATTGAGTAGCATTACCCTCAGTTTTTGGTTTCTTGTGTTGTTTATGGAGGTGGGTTTGCCTTTTGAGCCTTGCCTAAAAAAGGCACTATGAGTGTGGCAAGAGCCTTTGCCAGTATTCGAAAGCCTAAGGGTGACAGGTGCAAGCTGTCTCTGGTCAAACAATGTGGCTTGTCGAGCATGTCATCCCAGGATGACAAACACTGGATCCCCTTTGAACAACACCAAAAGCTTAGCCAATTGTTAAAATTGATCACTTTATCTTTATACTGTGGCATCATTCTTGATGAGTGCAGGATGCTACTCAGTGTCAGGGTCATACCGGCCTGGGCTACATGATCAGAGAGCTCCTCTATGTCTCTTTTCATGTAGTCCAGGGAGGTACATCTATAAACTGTGCAAACAGTTATACTAGATCCTTGTTACATTTTCTAACATACATTATGACAAAAATCATTCAAACAACTGCAGTCTAAATCACAGTTGTTTAAATGCCTACTGCTAACTGCACTCAAGCTCAGCCATCCAGTAAGATTTATATTATACAATGACAGGTCATTTACATTCAAAAATGTATACGCTGATTGGTCAGCTCAACCAGCATGCCCATTGTAAATCAAGCATATAGCAACAGAAAAAAGTCTGGTCACCCAGACTTTCTGCTGTTATTTATGCTACGGAGCTTTCCAGTTTTCTTGAGTTTAAAAAAAAAAGCAATCTTTGAAATCCAACAGTTCAGAGGTATGAGAGAGACAGGACAGAGAAAATACAAGGAAAATCAGGTATGTTATGCAAAATTAAAGAAATGTACTGAATTATCTTTGTATTTTTGTCATGTCTCTCTCATACCTTTGAACTGTCCATATTTCAAACTTTATTTTTTTTTATAAAAAAAAAAAAATACAATGGCAATCTTCCTTACCCCATTGCTTCTTCTCCATATCACTAATGTACTGTATAAGCATGGGAATGTAAGTCCCATAAGAATGTGCAGTACATCAAAAAAGCCCCAGGATACTGGGAAAAATACCATGGTGCCATTATACAAAGAAAATATTTAAGAAAAGGTAAGTCATTTTTTTCTTAAATAATGTCATTGTATAATAGCAATAACCAACTCCTGGGTGTGATATATTGAAGATTTACCCACATTTGCCTTTGTTTAATCACTCGGGCTTCACCCTCATACCACTCCATCAATGGATAAATCCTCAACATACCACTCCCATTCATTGGTTATTGCTATAATATACCACTGCTGACTTGCAGAGAATGACTGGCACTTCTGCATCACCAGTCATGCCCTCTGACAGCTTGCATATGTGGCAGCTGCCCACTTTGCCTTCTCCTATATATTGCTTGATGGTGAGCAATCAAAATGTTATCCTCTTCTCCTTTAGTACAATCATTTATTCCCCAAATATTGACTCTTCTACAATAATTGCATTATTTTACTGATGATATTCATTCTCAGGTTCAGCTTTGTTTCCATACCATCCTTTAATATGACATTTGGACAAAAAGGGCTGATAATCTCACATCTAGTACAGGTTGGTTCACTGTGCCATGGAAAACTATCCGTTCCTTTTACACATTTTCCGGGTATCCTCTGTTGAAATCTTGCTCTTTCCAATTTATATAGCATCCTGTGGGTTGCGTTTCGTAATGTGCCATCCTCTTCAGCATCTGGTAGCAATCACACTATTCAAATGAGACAAAGAATTTTAAGTATATAAAGCCACTTAACTTCTTAATCCCCCAGCCAATAAATGCATTTTCCCATGATTTTCTAACAGTTTACTTCTTCACAAGCACTTTCCAATGCATTTCTTATATCAGTATCATTCATCATTACAGTTTTAAAGATACCCTGCAATAATTTCATTTTGTTAGATGCTAATTCTGGAAAGGACATAAAAGCATTAAAGGGTTCTTTCCTATTTAAACCCTTTGCTTAAATGCACCCCCCTGGTGACCTGAACACAGGCATCAGTAGAAAATAATAACATCTGTACCATGACACATGACAACTTCACATCTCAAAGTTTCCTGACTAACTCTTCAGATTCATACCTTCAAGAAGGGACTGGATGAATACATGGGCACCCATTAGGTCTAACTTGAGATCAAGAGCATCAAACTCCATTGTGTCCAACAGGCTTTGAATGTGTTAAACAAACTTGTGAATCTATAAACCTATGACCTAGGCAGACAATTTCAGAAAGTCAAGGATCTTATCATTTTTTCTCTGAGCTTAAAGAGTCCATTACATACTTCCTTATTAGAGACCTTTCAGAAAGAAAAAAAGCTAAGATGCAGTTTGAATTGTTTACAATATGCTGAGACATTTTTGTGTGCATAATAGCTTTAAGTAGTTTTGAGAGATCTTGAAGTGATAGAAAGTGTGTGAACATATAATCAAGAAGCTAAAAGCCTCTATTGCTTGAGTTGCTTTTGAAAATGAAAGTCCAAGAGTTTTAATCACTACTCAGGGCAGTCTGGGGCATGTCAAACCTGTGGACCTGCTTCCTCTTGAATGCTTTCAGTGTGCTGTTTAAAGCAAGTTGATACAGATTTCCTAGAGTGATATAATTGTCATGTAAAATGTATTCCCAAATTTCCAACTATACCAAGCTTAATTTCTAAGTAACATGTGTGATTTAAACTATTTGAATAACTAGAGACAGTACTTATTTCTTATAATTCTGGTAACCTTAGGGAAAAAAAAAACAATCATTCATGTGTTCAAGGATGGAATTAAAGACAACAAGACTGCATACGAGCTTGTCAGCTTTAAACAGGTTCCTATTCATTTTGTAAAAGTTCCTTCTCAACCCTTATGCATTCCCTGAATTATCTTTTATGTGCTTTATTTCATGTTTTAATTATACATTTTTTTTCTCCTACTCTTTCACAACAATTTTTTTGCACATACTGTATCACTGCTCAATGCATCTCTAACTTGTATTATGGGTGAAAAGGGTCTCAGGATGAGCTCCATTGGCTGGTTAACAAATAAAATTGAATAAAGTAGATAAGTAACTAGCCAGTTCTTTATGGGTAGAAAACAGAGGTATTATTCTTTGATAGTTTAGGCTTTTTAGTGGATTACCATGTGAATATGAAGCAATGATTAATAATGTATACACCTTGAATACCCTTATATACCTTGAAGTGAGATATATTTACCTTAGGAACTAGTAACAATCCTATGGCAATCAGAGTGGCAGTAGATTAGCAAATCCGAGGGAGTAATAATATATGCTAGTTGAACAATATCCATATCAGCCAAATGAGATGATATGAGTTATTTGGCAGAACTTAGGTAGTTAAAACTAAGATGCTTGAGAAGAATAAAAGCAGAGTGATTGCTCATAGTTTTATGTCTAAGAATAGGTACAGACAGTGTTGTAGTAGTGTGTCATCCTAATAATGCTGAAACAGTGAACAAGTTATTATCCTATGAAGGATTAATAGCTACTTCCACAGACAGTAACTGAATTTTCATTAAGAGAATAACTTTGTCAACAGTTCTAGAATCTGAATGATCACATCTGAAAGAGTAATACAGAGACTATGAGAGATTTAAGGGAAATTTTAGCTAGCTTCCTGACGCAGCTATGTATCAGGAGATTCTAGTTTGTGTTGGGTGTCAGTCGGGTGGTCTGACTTGGGGAGGAATGAGAAAGTTTTGTTGACTGTGATTTTTCTTGTTTCCATCCTTAAGTAGTAAACATTTAAGTCAGGTCTAGAAAGAAATGTTGAAAGTTATGTAGTGATTTTGGGTTTATTGTTAAGGAATTGTAGAAAATTCCGATAGCAAAAGTTTATTTATGTTTGATGTGAGGTAATAAGTAGCTGTTATCAGATTACTGTTCCTGGAGTTTTGAATTAACAGAAAACAGACTGACAGTACCAAAATAAAATGTGGAGGACAGATAAACACATAATACATATTTAATAATTAGTTCATTTGGAATACTTCACTCTGCCAAGTTCTGAGTTATACAGACTTCACAATTTAGGTATGTATAAGGAACTTGATTATTACATGTTATTGTAGCTACAGTTCATTCCACCAATGCCTTTTTAATCAGTGATTGGTCAGAGCCAATACATTTAACTGAATTATCGGTGTCTTTTTTATTCATAGAGTTTCATTCCTCCATATCTCTGTTCAAGGGAAGACTATTATAAGTAATTATGAAGTCAAAGTACTTCACAACATAAGTTAGGAAGTTAATTTAAATTAAGACATCAGAGTTTCTTTTTAGCCAGCTAATTCTTATCGAAGAGTCTTCACTGAAAAGGTTGAAGATGCAATGACCATCACTGTACTACTGTCACAGTAATATACATCAAAAGCAGAATAATAATAATACAGTACTCTACAAGGACACCATCCCTTCGTCCATTCTGTACAATAAAGTCACTGCAAACTAAAATTTAATTAAAGGATAGCACAGATGCCATAAAAGTCACAATTGCCACATGAAAATGTTTTATGTCCCATGCCTTGACAGCTGTTCATAGCAATTAACTTCAGCAGTGGAACTCATGTATATATATATATATATATATATATATATATATATATATATATATATATATATATATATATATATATATATATATATATATATATATATAATTTTAATTTCTCTTCTCTCTTTTAATTCATTGCTTTCAAAAGTATGTTTGTTTTTTTTCTAGCAGGCTAAACCTAAATGGTTTATTTGCTTTAGTGTTATACCCTGGTTAACAAATAGAAAACAGAAGAAATTGAAAGGTTAACTGAATATGTATCTGCAGAAAAAAAACTTTCATTCTGTAGAATGTAAGTTGCAGAAACCTGAATATGGATGTGGTCAGTACAAGCTAGCATGTGGTCCAAATTCGTCAGTGAAACAGATAGATGAAAACTGTAAAGAACACACAGTTCTTTGATAGTAGGCTACAGAGTCACATGTTATATTTGATGTGAAAAAAGTACACACCAACATTGTGGTTGCTTACAACATCATTTGTACATCTTCAATTTTTGAACACAGACACTGCCAAATTCCACATGTAAAGAAAACTTCTTTTTAGATATGTGCACTTTACTGTGTTCGTTCCAGTTCTGCTCCTGTAGCTTGACACTGATTGGGTACCCAACCACTCATTCTCATGAATCCCCTCAGACACACTGTTTTGGTCTCAACAGATTTAACAATAAACTAAGGCTTTGTTTGAGCCTGCCGTCTGTGTGTCCCACTTCATGAATTATGTTATTATTGTATATTTCTGTTGTATAAAATGACTAATTAACATATTTGGTGAAATTTAATAGTGATAATGCTTTAGTCCAAGAGTCTAGCCCAATGGTTTGTATTTCTAATACCGGTCCAGTTTCAGATTGCTAAAGTTATATCCTACATTTAATGTGGTTTCCGTTTGCTTGTAGCATACAGTTAAATTCCAGTATGACACCTATTGGGCTGTACCTTATAAATAATGGCACTCTTACTTTATAATCTGATTCTGAAGGTATTCCACATTCAGTACAAAGTTATTTGCTAGTTTAGTTAATGAATTAAGACATGTATGTTAAAAGCTGCGGGTTATAACTTTAAAACAATCAACTTTCTAAGACTACATTACATTTGCTAAATGCAAACATATAACCTTAGGAATTTGGTATTCTCTTAACATTTTTATTAACACATCCACATAAAACAAAGCTCATCTATGTTCCATATTCAAGCACAACTTGGATCTATGGATGGGAAATTTACCCAGGACTGTTTCCTGTACAGCTAATGGACAGAGGCAGCTCCTAAATGCTTTATTCCATGCTTGGATCCCCTCAACTTATCTATAGTATGATCCCAGTTGTTTTCATTTGGTGTAATATATAATTATCGACCATGGGATGGGTAAAGCCAATATCTAACCAAATGTGGTAGCTTAATTTGAGCACAAAAAGGGAAAATGGCTAGGCTTAAAATGTCCCATGAGGACAGCTAGCCTAGTACTTACCTATGAACCTATTTTCATTGGAAATAACATTCCTTTCTACCATCTTGTCTTTCATTTTTCTAAACATACATCCATTTCACAAGTCTGAAACTTTGATGCCTACAACCAAATATTCAGTAGTGGCAAATGCTAAATAAGCATGGTACAATGACCAGATACTTCTTGTGTATACCTTCATAAAGGCATTATAGGAGGCACACCACATAGCATTGATCTGCGGGTACTGGGATACAGTTTAACATAAATGCATTCAGTTAGTGAATGCATTCTTAAATAACAAATTACTTTGCCAGGTAAGTGCATGAGCAGGCCAGGAATTCTGTGATGCTTTGTCTTAAACAATCATTTGATTAACAACAAGCTTAATTCCTGGCTCTGCTGTGCCAGGTGAACTGTAGTATGTCTGATCACACACACTTACTACTCAGTCAGTGATGTGTATAGGAATCTTACCTGAGTGAAACATTAAACTGGTCTTTCAAAGAAAAAATGTGGTAGCATGGTTTTAGTGTTGGTATTAGAAGATACTGCAATGGGCAGCCCCGGTGGTGCAGCATTTAGCATTGCCGCCTCACAGCAATAGGTTCTCCAGTTCAATTCTCAGCTGGGGTGCCTTCTGTGTGGAGTCTGCATGTCCTCCCTGTGGTCACGTGGGTTTCCTCCGGGTGTTCCGGTTTCCTCCCACATCCCAAAGACATGCAGTAGGTGGATTGGACACTCTAAATTGGCCCTAGATGTGAGTGTGTGTGTGTGTGTGTGTGTGTGTGTGTGTGTGTGTGTGTGTGTGTGTGTGTGTGTGTGTGTGTGTGTGTGTGTGTGCCTTCTGTGGAAGGTTGGGTGCCGGGCTGGCAACTCGAAACTGTAAAACACAACTGCCAATCATGAGTGGACAGATGATCCACTGTGGTGACCCATAACTGGGAAAAGCCAAAAGAAGAAGAAGAATTAGAAGATACTGCAATCATCTGTAGTGCAGGCATATTGTTACTTAGTATAAAACAGTAAATCAATATTTCTAAACTCATGTCATGAGTATATCTTAACAGTGCATGGCCTCCTTCTCTGAAATTTCAACACATAGCTCCAAATCACAGAAACAAAATAATCACATATTCTTCATTTTTGTCTTATGTACATAAGATCTCTCAGCTTAAATCCTGACATTTAGTTAAAAAGTTAGTTAATTATTTAGTTAGCTATTTCCTTTGTTAACTGTGCAAATGAACAGCTGAAATAGGATGCTATTTTAGTCATAACTCAAGCCAAATGCCAGCAACAAATGTGCAGGCATATATTTATAAGCAAAAGCAAATGCTATAAATACAAAGTAGTGAACTAGATGCATACACATTTATTACATCAGTGTTCCTTTTGACCCTCAACAAATATAAAATGCCTACTGAATTTGAACAAGAAAAAAATAAATTCACTGAAAAAAAAAACAAAATGAAAGATAATGCTGATGATCATGATGATGATAATGGGGAATGATGATTATCCTGAAGATATTAACTATTAAAATGTTTACAGATATTTTTTTGCAGTTATATTACATAATTTCCTAGATTTAATAAATTCCATGTAGGCATAGTGTAGAGGGTGCATAGAATGTTACTGTGTCTGTGTACATGGTTTCCCCTCAATAGTGCTCAATACATATTAATCATGGCGCGTTGCTGAGGGAGAGCCATGGGACATGATTATTGAATCAGTGCAGGGAGTGTGGTGCAAACTGTGTCCGCAGATGAGTAACATACTCCCTGCACTGTCCAATTGGAGTATAGCAATCTAATTTATTTATTTTTTTGTTTATTTTTTACAAATCATGTTTGCACAGCGTGGCGCAGAGTGCAGCAGTGCTAAGTAGTGCCGAGACACCAGACATCTAAAAATAGAAGCCGGATGTCTTTAATTATTTATCTAAAGGTCAAATTTAAACATAGCTGAGCAGGTTTGCATGGCATGTCTCAGTGCTCAGCACTGCTTAAAGGTGACTCAGAGGTATGTGTAAAAGTTTAGCAAAAGTCCAGATATCCATGTAGCTGAATGACTAGGGTTATGGCCTCAGAGTTTGAATACATGGTAGAGCAAGTTACCATTTTTGTTCAAAATAGAAATTATCCAAATTATTTTTGAATACTGGTCTGTTGTGTTCAGCTAAGGTCTGCTATGACCTGTTAAGCCCTGCTAAGCGCTGCATAAACACAATAATGGCTGAAATTGTTTATTCATTGCTTGGCATCACTTGGCTGGTTTGCACACTGCTAAGCACTGCTAAGCATACGGGTTTTAGCACAGCTCAGTTGTGCTGGTTTGTGCACTGCTAAGCACTGTGCCACATTTTTAAATATTGCCCAATGGCATGTAAGGGTGAAAAAACAGACTATATTAAGTCCAACAGTCAGGAATGTAGCATAATCCACTGGAGTTCTGTCTCTGAAGGATACAATGGCAGGCGTTGGAGAGGGTTCACGGTTTTGAGTGCAGCAGTGGGGCATTCAGGAGTCCAGGGTCATGGTCAAACTCCTTGTAAAAAAAATGAGGGCTGGCAGATGCAGGGAGGTTACCAGGGCTCAGAGTGCAAAGTGGAGGCCTGGGAGAAGCTGGCAAGGAACCTCAACAGTACAACTAGTATCCTCTGCACAGGTGAGCAGTGTCATCACCAAATTGATGACTGAAAAGATGGAAGGGGACTCTCTTGGCCACCTGGGTCCAACAATTCTGGGCTGGTAATGTCCCACATGTATGTAAGTTCCATTACCTGTGTTTCACCAATATCTAATCTTGGATGTCTGCTAAACTGATAAGCATAATGGTGTGCTTCTCTCCCAACGGCTGCAGAGGAGAGGGCTTGCAACATTGAGTCACTTGGCAAGGTTGCACTGTGAGTGTGGTGAATACAGATTTATTTTGCTATCTTTAGTTAAATAAGCAAGAAAGAGTAAAGCAATAACTGTGATTAGGTATACACAGTAAAGATTGCATTGCAATGAATGTAGACTTACACCTGTACTGCAAGAAGTGCATACTGCCAACTGTAGTGCCATAAGCAGGGAAGACTAGAGCATTAACAGTAATAAAGTATATGCAATAAAAGTTTGTAGTGCAATAATTGTGGAATTACAACTGTATTGCAATACTTGCATAATGGCAACTATTGCGCAAGAAAGATATGAAATTATAGCAATAACTGATTGAAGGTTTTTCCTAATAAAGTCTGTTGTACAATGCTTGTGGAAGTAGGGCTGTTTTGCAAGAAATCAATTATTAAAACTGTTCTGCAATAAAAACACAAAATGGTATCAGTGTCTGCATGAATGTATGTCTAATAAAGTCTGTTGTACAATAGGGCTGTTTTGCAAGAAATCAATTATTACAACTGTTTTGCAATAAAGACACAAAATACTATCAGTACCTGCATGAAGGTATGTCTAATAAAGGCTGTTGTGCTATAAGTGTTGGTTCAGAGTTATTTTGTAAGAAATGACTTATGACAACTGGTCTGCAATGATACATGGAGCAATAGCACCAAGTTAAATTATGTACAGCAGGATTGTTTTGTTTTCACCATTGCATGTCAGCTACAAGCATTCAGGCTGTGAGGTACAGTGCTGCAGTCAAGTATAACAGTGTACAAATTGTAGACTGCAAATAATAACCCATAATAAGATACTGGTTTTGACATCACAGATATTTCAACACACTAACAATGTAATGTGTACACCTGAATTCTAAGTGATAATATATTCTTTACCTAGTATGTCTGTTATGATTGAATGTCATGCATGCGTGTTCAACTGTCACTGCAGTCAAGTATATAACTATACTACTATTAGCAGGTCATATTCTGGGCCAGGTGAGTTCTAGGCAAATATCATTCAGTCACTAGTCAGCAGTAACTCAGTATTCTCTGCTATTGGCACTGTTGCATAATAGATGTACCTTACGCACATGCCTCAGTTGGGCAGTAATGGGTACCCTTACCCTAACTCTACTGTAAAGACAGGGCTGTCACAGCTGCCACAGTTACACGTGCAGCTTACAGGCCTCCAAAGTGCTCATAGCCCCCCCCCCCATTGTGTCCTAGGCTGCAGCAACAGCTGCAGTCTGGACCATACTGAACTGTATGTTAAGGTAGCTGCTACAAACCAACCATACCTCCCAACACCCTATAACAAGGGACCCAGACACAACCATACATAAAGGAGGGGCAAATGCCCAGAGATGGGTACATGTTTCACAGTTTGCCCCTACAAAGATAGTAAGTTTTCAGAATAGCAGCTACTGCATTACCATGCATATTCTGATGGTTATGAAGTGTGAGACTCACATGTGTCTCTCTCTCTCCCTTCTGACCTCAGCCCACAATGTTTGCCAGTGACCTGCCAGATGACCATACTGTCATGGGACACTGACCAAACATATGAGGCAAAACTGTGTTCATATTTCATAAATCTCTACAGTGGACAGTATTTGTACTTACCCTCTGCAATGCTGTAGTCTCCACATCTCAGTAATGTCCATCTCAACAACTATGAAATGGGCCAAGGCCTACATGAAGGCCTTATATATTGCTCTGTGGTGCCATGTCATTGGCTAGTGACAGTGCAACTCAGCTGTTTTGGATGCCATTAACAATTCTGAGCCACAGATTGGTGCACAGGAATTTACCTGTTAATGAGAATTACCTACAAAAGGCAAACAACTATTTATAGAAAACAGATCTGTATGTGGTTTTACTCACACAGACTTTGAATGTGCAAAGCATTTGCAGAGGAATGCTTCAGTAAAAGGAATACATCACTCTACCGGGTATGTACTGCATTTCCCCATAAAAAGGGATGAAGATGGAGGATGGAGGTATGGGGAATAGGGATTAAAACAGTAGGCTTGTATTAGATCTATAATAATGACATGTCAGTGATACTCTGCTGTCCAACACTTACAGGCATGCCTCTCAATTGTCCCTACTTTCAATCACATCTCTGTTCTGTCCCAGTCAATCCCTCCTACAATGGTCAGCTGTTGTAGTAAAGCTAGTGGATTACACATAAGACATATAATGACAATAACTAAGGGTGTACACTCTGTAACATCAAATGATGTACTGTAATTCATCTCCTCTCAGTTTGTCAATTTCACACATAAATAGTACTAACATTGTACAAGTGTCCCTGAATGTCCCTAATGTACTCTGGCTAAGTCCCCTGTTTTGTGGATATTCATCCCTGTCTGCCAGAGAACTATGCCTAACATACCTCTCAATTCCCTATAGTAAGACATCAGGAAAAAACCCTATGTAATGGGAGGACAAAGGCCCAAACTCAGTGACAGGGTAAATGTATTGGCCATACAAAGTAAGAATGTGATTAGAGTAACAGATATTACTGCAGCATAACTGCTGTCTGAGGGGTCTGATGGGTGACAGAGTCTGTGTCAGTTTTCTGACAGCGACCAACAATCAATGGAAAACCATTTGTCAGACATGCACAAATGTGTGCAAGAAGGACCACAGCTATGAGTCAAACACGGTGACATTCTGCAAACATCTGCATAGTTGAAGGTATGATGCCTGCAGGGAACATATATGACAGTAGGTTTGCATTGCTGTCTGTCAGTGTGGCTGGACTGTCTCCATATACTTGTTGGAATACCACACTGCTAGTTGTACGACAGTGGCCGTGTCACATATTACTGACATTTTGACCACAGTGGACACACCACAGTACACTGCAGTGATGGCTGTAGAGACATACATCCAACTCTGTCACAGCACACAGGGACATTACCCAGTAGTGCTAGTATCATGGTGATAGGTAGACATGTAGTGTGTCACCAAACTGTGGGCTATGACATGTGAGGGAGAAGTGGATAGTGCAGGCCATTATGGGTGTGTAGGGTCTGTACATAGTGGTCATCCATGTATCTGGTCCTGTAATGTGTTCCCCTCTTGTTGTCTTGCAGGAACGATGTACCAGCAGAGAAATTCTTCATTTTCATCTGCAGAAAATGACTCTATATTGGATGCCCTCAGACTCAACCATCACATCCTGCTGTCAAGGGGTTGCCACAATCATGAACAGTGGGCAGCATTGTGGGCTGACCTTGTGAGGGCTGTTAATGATATTGACTAACAGGACAGGACCTACACACAGGTTCAATACCAGGCCACAGACATGGTCAATGCCACATGTCAAAGAGCAGCTGCTGTTGCCAGGGATAATGCTGCCACTGGTGGAGGGCCTGCAACAGAACAACCACGTTCAGCCACAGATGAATTCCTGGTGAACCTAGAATGAACTCACAGCTCCCAGCCAACCATCACACCATACATCCTGTAGGTGGGTGCCACAATGTCCACATAAGTGGAGTGTCCAGGTAAGCTGACTGTGTTCACCAGTTTAATACATTAGCAGCCATTGTGTCAGGCTCTACAGACCAGTACATGGGTGTCAGGTCAATCTGCATTGGAGGGGTGGGGGGGGTTGTCTTTTGCCACAGTTGTGCACACATACTCAGAATGTCACCAATATAGCCAGTATCAAATTAGCTACTGTACATATGATATATGCACATATTACCCTGCAACACTGTAACATTTGGTGTTGCTGACAATAACTCTCCCTCACCTTTTCACAAGTGCATCAGGTGTGGCCAGAATTTGTGGTCCTGTACCTGCTAAGTGTGATACTGTTGTTTAGTCAGATCATATATATCCTATGAATGTTAAGGGCTGCCATTTTGCCCTTTGCCCTTTGCACAACTGTTGTGCTTAGCTAGAGTAGAATAATTGGATGTTTCATTTCAGAGCAGGTAACTACAGTGCATAGCCTAGGGAATGACAGGTGTGTATTTTACAAACATTATCATGTTTGCACTTATAGTTATGAGCAACTATGTAGCCTGCTATACATGAGGCAATTACTCCAAGATGCCCATTTGAACACAATAGGGAGAAGGTACATACCTGAGGTAGTGCTACTACAGCTGGCATATCATTGTCAAGATCGATGTACTGGGTTTTATGTGTAGTTCTGTCACATACACTGTCATAATGCGTAGCTCACAGGTGTATTGAACTGGCAACATTAACCGGATGTAGGTGATGTGCCTGTTATACAGGGTCTGGGTTGTCTGTGTATGTTGCTGTGAGTCTGTGTGTTGTGCATGGGCTCAGAGATGAGAAGATGTGGAACACGTAATGCAGTTGTGGATCCACATCTGTATGAGTCGGTGTGGATTACCATACATAATAGTGCAGGTGGTAATGTACTGCTTTTGTCTTGCTTCTCACAGGTGAACAGGGGTATTGGAGTCTGTCATCCTCACAACCTGATGTCAGTGTCTCATTAGACTCTGATGATGATGGTGGCCATAGTGAAGCACAGGTGGGGTTGTTGGTGGCTGAATCTGTCCTAGAGGTTGACATCTCTCTTCTGCCCCCATTGTCCCTGCACACAGTCAGTATGCCCACAAAAACCCAGTCACCAGAGACCACAGATATTGGACAGTCAGAATGTGTTGGCATAGTACAGGACATTGTGAAAAATATGGCATCAGTTAGTGCAGACAATGGCCATAACCAGAGACCTGAAGAGGGCCCAAACAGGCAAATTGACAAGGGTGCTTGAAGGAGGACTGCTGCCCATCCACTTCCTGTTGCAGGTGTCACACTGCGGGTCACTCCCATCATGTTTTATGCTGTCATGGAGGCTCATGCATGAACTGAATGCAACATTAGACAGATGCATAGGGTTATGGATGCAGCACAGCCTGACATCCATGACTGCCTCCACTGCATTGGTGATGCCATGGAACATTTCACTGATGCAGTGAACAGATGGTGAGCTCAGACAGTGCCTACCTTTGAGTGCACATTTTCTGTGCTGGAACATGTGGATGGGGTTGGGCATCGGACAGGTTGATGTAGGCCAGCAACACCATCTGCTGGGAGTCCAAGTGCCCATGCAAACTCACATTCCTGTAGTGGCAGTACCTCCAGCTCTACAGAGGGAAGTATACTGTCCACATCATGATGTGGCAGGGTATGGGCACATGGTCCTGGGTGGTCCTGTAGGGGAAACAGGCCCAGCAGATAGCAATCACCATCAGGTACTAGCACTACATCTGTCCTTTGTCATGGTGTTGCCCATGGTACTCATGGAGAAGCCAGTTCCCATGTTCATGACTGGAGATGGTGAAGTGTCCACTCTACAATGTACAGTCCACAGCTGTCCACCATACACATGTGTAGGGCTAGCACTGAGTTTGACTGTGTACACGCACACACACACACTCCAACACCACTGTTACATGCAGGTCACCTACAGACACACAGAGCACCTCTCCATGGCCCATGTCACCAGCACCCCATCCTGACTCACACACATGCTGTCAACTGTTTGGCACAGCCTAGGCCTCCAGCAACTCCACACTACACCCTGCGCATGTGATGATACCTGCACCACATCCCTGCCCTCCATGCCATCAATGTGGAGACTTGCATATATGTGTCTGATGCACAAGGTGACTATATACCTTTACATGTATTTCTGTAGTGCAGACATGCTATGCCATGACAGCTGTTGTGGGGCATGGCAGGTACTGTCTACTGGCATGTGTCAGGACTACATATTGCATGATGTGCATCTTTGTTGCTTGATGGTACACTGGCAGTAGTGTTACAGAATGACAGGTGTGTCATGGAGATGTGTATGTTTTTGTCTCAGGAGTCTGAGCGGTGCACCTATGGGCACATGGAAGCAATACAGTGGCACATGATGGCAAAGCAGCACAGC
The DNA here is from genome assembly GCF_019279795.1 of Protopterus annectens. Taxonomy (NCBI): domain Eukaryota; kingdom Metazoa; phylum Chordata; order Ceratodontiformes; family Protopteridae; genus Protopterus; species Protopterus annectens. The sequence goes on from NC_056747.1 coordinate 1,029,059,103, forward strand.
AGAGATATGACATCAACAAGGTCAACAAGAGATGCCAGTATATGTGCATGGTTCCCTAGGTGCATATGTGTAGAACATTGTGTCAGGGACAATGGGGACAGTCAGCATTGTCATGCTTTCATACCCTGTGACACACTCTACTACCCTTGATACATGTAACCTGGGTAATCTGCATGCACAACTGTAGATGGTGGTGGATATCAGTTATGCTAATGTACAGGAGGGCAATTTAGGGCCAGCAGCTAGTCACATGGCCATAAAATGTCTAATCAATACACAGAGGTAGGCTCCATGGGCATGTTTCTAGTGCTCTCATGTGACATATTTACCCACACACACACACACACACACACACACACACACACACACACACACACACACACACACACACACACACACACACACACACACACACACACACACACACACACACACACACACACACACACACACACACACACAAACACAAGGTGGATGCTACAGTATTAGAACCCCTTCCTATCTAGTATTACACACTAGAGCTCACAGTACTTATCACTTACACCATGCTGTTTATCTGATAATACATTGTCAGCCAGTGCTCTTAAGGTGGATGATATCAACATGCCTTGTAATGGAGGCCAATGTTGAGGACACCGGGCATAAAATGCATAACCATTGCACAGAGATAGGGGCTTATCTGAAGTGCTGCATGGGGATATATTCACACACACACACACACACACACACACACACACACACACACACACACACACACACACACACACACACACACACACACACACACACATACACACACACACACACGCACACACATACACAAGTTGGATGAGGTGAGAATAGAACTCCTACCTATCTAGTATTACACACTATAGCTTGCAGTACTTATTGCATGTGCAACAGAGTTTATCTGTTGTTAGATAGTCAGCCAGTGCTCTTAAGGTGGATGACATTGCAGGCATTGTAGAGGAGGGAATTTAGAAGCCAGCAGCCAGTCACACGGCCATAAAATGCACACCATTGGATGGAGATAGCCCATATAAGCATGTCCATAATGCTGTGAGGGGATATATTGATATACACACACAAACATAGAGATGTAGGATTTGATATTAGAACTCCTACCTAACTAGTATTACACACTACAGCTCACAGTACATATCGCGTGAGCCATAGGTTATGTCTGTATATGTTGATGCAGGCTCACTACTTGTGGAGTATGCAAAGTGGCCTTGTGTTAGACAGCATGTGTGGCCTGCAGAGTGATACTGCTTGGTATTGTTATTGTATCTAGTGTCCTAGGGGTGGGATACCTGTTAATATCCCTGCTATGTGTGTACACTTTCCAGTCTGGCCATATGTGGCCACTTGCAGTTTGATAGGCAGACATGTGGCTAGGGACAATATGGCCTGTCCAAGGACTGAGTTGCAGCCATTGTATATTATACCACCTATGTACCTATGTCTGTCTGTAGGGTGACAGCCTGCAGGCTCAGAGGTCTATGGGAGAGTGGATTATGTACTGTTGCAGCCTTGGTATGGTGCCATTGGACAGGTGTTGTGATATGTATGTGCAGATAACTCCTGCATTCAGTAGTATGTGGGAACATTCATACATCCCCGCCCATATCTATATCAATGTGTATAATAGGGTTGTCTCCTTAAATGTAGTTGTGTGTGTCAGTAATATAAATGTGTTCTGTAGAAGTATGTGGGGAGTCTATGTATCATTCTACTTTATATAGCTATATATACATCTTGTTATCATATATACATGTGCAACATACTGATAGAGACACTAATCAAGCGTGAGGGAAATAGGAAGAGACAGATATGTATATGTAGCTGTATGTCTGTACAGACATATTTCCACATAACAGGTCTTTGGGTGGTAGAGGCAATTGACTTGGGCTCAAGTTAGCTAAGTTTAGGAGCATGCCAGTGTGATTGTCAGTACTTACAAGGTGACTCCAGGCCAGAACTACCTCTACTCCAGTATGAGATTATTGTGTGGTGCAGGCCATTGACTGCTGCACCTATTACCACAGTTCTGCAGTTGCCTGATTTTGTTCAAGGCATTCTCTGGATGTTTGCTGACCTTAATATATGATTCAAATTTCAGAACTGTAGAGAGCTTCACAGACTGTCCAGACTCTTGCCACTATTTTTGGCCCATTTCACATAACGTTGTTTTCTGGCAAATTAATGGCAAATCAGTCAAGATTGACGTAAATTGATACTGACAGATATTTGAGTTTCAGACTCCATGCACAGGAGGAGAGTCATGCGAATGTAGGACCTGTTCTTCTATCCACATTCTATGCTTGTAGGAGCAATTATTTAAAATGTGTCTCAAGTTGTGGACCCTGTTCCCACTTTTATTCACTCTATTTCAATAAATTTCCTGCTGTCAGAGGTTGAGAGGTATGATGTGACTGGGGTAATTGGAGAAACACCACACACAAGGTGACAGTCTGCATGCCTCTTCCTGTATATGTTTTTGCAGAATGTCCTACATTTCACGCCATATCTCTGCTGTGTTCCTTATACATTTGTATTTTCCTGGTGCTATACTGTACATTGGTCACAGACTTGTTGTACCTACTGACACATTTAACTTATGGTCTTTATATCCTGCAGCTAATCTGACCTGTTGCAGCCTGTTGTTAAACTTGCCACCTGCTAGGTTATTCATGGCATGCATAGTGTCTGTCTATAGGTATGGCCCTCTTTGCCCCCATTCACTCTGACTTTGTCCAGCTGTCTTGCAGTAACAGATTGAGGGGTTCTGAGAGTCTGTGGGACTACCACCATATGTGTACCTCACATGCAAAATATATTGGATGCTGCCACATTCAAACCATCAACACCATAACTCATGCTACTGTCCCTGGCTCACTGAGCCACACTGGCTGCCAGATAGAGAGGTTTCCTCCCTCACATTATCAACAAGATAGGGGAATTTTTTACACTGAGCCACACCGGCTGCCAGATAGAGAGGTTTCCTCCCTCACACTATCAACAAGATAAGGGAACTTTCTAGTCTGCTGATATATCATTCCAGACTTACTGTTACAGCAGTTGTATGGCAACACTGATGTGTTTGGGGTGGGGGGCAACCAGCCTATGCTCTGCTGGCATAGAGAGTTGTGCGACTGTCCTGTGACCTCACTGTTTGGCATCTATCTGGACTACTATCATGGATTTTCCAGCCACGTGGCCTAGTGGTTATTATGGGGCACATACTAGTGAACAGAGTACCTGTTATCCCAAGTGTGTGCTAGATCTTTACAAGTAGCCCAGTATCCCACTATAGATCTCTGCATGTAGCCCAGTAGCACATTATATATAGCTCACTATATTCCCTTGCATACATACAGCAGGTCCATTTATATGCTGCCATATTATAGAACCCCTTACAAGTGGTGTACAGGAGAGTGACTTACCTTGTGAATGCAGCAGTTGACAGACCTGTAGTTCGGGGCAGACTTTGTCTGATGCTGGCAGTCCATAGCCAATACATGGTGAGGTACAGGTTGTGTGACCTGGCTGGTATAATTTTTACTGATATGTATGAGAGTCGGAGTATGGTGTCGGGCCCTAGGACCCTATTTTGTCAATGCATGTGCTCTGCGTTGTCACTTGGCCAAGGCCAGAGCATATTAGGCATGCCTATGTCAGCCTACAGGGACAGCCTCAGAAGGTTCCTTCTCTGAGTCCCCCTGTGGGTGCATCTGTGGTGACCTAGGCACTGGTGGGGGGGCTCTATATCCCTTCCCTTTGCAGATCCTGCTGCAGCTGTTTTAACAGGATCATATTGTGTAGCATGGCACATACTGTGAATATCTATGCACATGTGGCTGGAGAGTACTGCAAAACTCCACCAGATATATTGAAGAACTGGAACCGTGACTTTAACAGCCCAGACACATGCTCTATGATATTCCTGGTTTGTGTGTGTGCCTCATTATGGCATTCTTCTGTGGGTGGGTTTTCATTTCTGATGTGTGTCATCATCCATGGTTCCAGTGCGTAGCCAGCATCCCCAAGTAAATGGCCATGTGGGATGTCCCCCTAGCAAACATCTGGTACAGCTGTGATGCATGCCAGATATGGGAGTCGTGATAACTGCTGGGACTGCCAGCACACACATTCATGATAATGCCCTGGGTATTGCACATGACCTGGCAGCTGATGGAGTGATACCCCTTGCAGTTGACGTAGATTCTACCCTCTTCATAAGGTGGTGCTTGATGTGTACATGAGTGCAAAATATGGCACCCAGTACCTCAGGGTAGTGTGCTACATGGTCGAAGAGTCGCATACTGCTGGTCTTCTCTTCAGGGGTGTGGGGAAGATAAATGTGCTCACTGGCAAGTGGTAGCATGGAATCCAGGAACTGGTGGAGTACCTCGGAAGCAGATGCCTCTGAGACCCCAATCATTTCCCCAGCTCGTCTTTGAAAAGTACTTCTAGCTAGTATCCTAAGGGCTACACATACCTTTGTTTCCACTGGGATGGGTTCCCCTCTGTTGGCTCTGGGTCTGAGTTGAGGTCAACAGAGCTCATTGAGTTCTTGCATGTCCCTGTCCACCCTATAGTCTTCTACAATCTCCAGCTCATGTAGCTGCTGGTAGGTTACCCTGGGCCTGAACACTGTTTTCCTTCTCAGTCTAGGTCTATGGTCAGCATCAGCAGCAGCTGCATTGACCTTGGCAACTAGCACATACATATGTAGCAGACCTGTAGCAGATCCTAGCATTCTCTAGGTTAAAATTCCCAAGTGTGTACTCCAATGTTGCAGAGTATGGGGAAAATCAGATTGTAGGGTGTATGCATACTTTATATTGCTCTGCTGTAGGTGTACTCTGACTGATTGACTAGCTATTATGCATTCATCCTCCCAAGTATATTATTAAGAGGTTTATTGGCCCTAGTTTAAGTGAAACTGGGATCACCAGTCATTAATATTTCATTGGCTTTCTCAGCCATTTTTTTGACAGCCTTCCTTGCTGAGCACTGTGGTGTGCCACACAGATAAGCAAAGCTCAGCAGTCAGTAGACACACCCTCATGGCAGGTCATGCTCAATATGGCAGTGCACCATGCAAACATGCTCAGATATGCTCAAACCAACTGAAACATGCACCTCTTAGGTAAACAAAGCTTAGCAGTCACTGGACACCCCCCCCCCCCCCGCCTGCTGAGCAGAGTGGCATGCCATGCAAACAGGAGCCCCTGAGTTCCAATGAGATTAACAATTTGTGGACACACCCCCTTTTGATGCCAGCTACCTCTTCTGTGGACACTGACATGGTTCTGTGCCTACACAGATGGGATTTGCAGACACAGTTACCCAGTTGTGCAGTAATCCCAGCTCATTTGCATACAGATCCATGCACAGTAGCTGGTAACTACATGGATTCAGGCCCTGCTTCATTAGCAACCATGGCAGTCCTACATTGTACATGCTCCATACAGGGTCCTCTAATCCATTACTGTTGCATACTCACAAATTCTGTTTTTTACAATTTTTATTTCTTTTTGCATGACAGCATATTTGCACACTGTGGCACACCTTGCAAACATACCCAGGATATTAAAAAAATATTTATTATTTTCCATATGGTTTTGGACACACAGTGGTTACATTTACACATACCTGTGTCCTCTCTACTATTTCTGCCACTGTAGCTCCACTTGTAGAGCCCCTGGTGTCATTTTTACTTCCTGTACACTGAAGTTTTCCGTGTACATTATGGGCACCAACATGGGGTCTGCACAACTGTTCGTCTGCTTGCTGGCTCATTCTACCTGCCTCATTTGCATGCATTTCACCTGCTTATGAGGTGATTTGCATGCCATCAAGACTTCCATGTTCACATGCTCGTGCACGCCCCTTGGCTCCCTTTACTGGATTGCATATCTGTTTACTTCCATGTAAGCACCGTGCCACTATGCCTACATGGCAAATAAGTCTGTGTAGGCTTTATTAAATACTCCCCCAATGATTTTTATTATTATTTATGATTACTTAGTATGTATGCACTGATGTATTTATTTATTTGTTCACCAGAAAAAGCCGACCTTCTTATGTCCTTTTTTGGAATACCTAGATGTAGGATTGGTCATGCAGGTAGGTGCCTGAGTCATTTTCTGCTGTATGCTATGACTAGAACCTGAATTTTCACTTGAATCATTTTCATTTTCCAAACAGGGGCATTTGACAGTTTTCCTCATTTAAAAAGAGGACTGTGGTCTTTGTGTATTTATCCATTTCTGTAAAGGGGTACAGAAGCCTTATCTATTTCCAGATAAAATATCCAGAGATTTTACCAGGGTAGCTAATAATGGTGTTATCAGATTTCATATATATTTTTCTCCAGATTTAATTCTATATTGTCTTGAGTGTTTATAAAATACATTATTATTTTTTTAGTATAAAGTACTCCAGTTTGTTTGTGCTGTGCTTTTGCTTTTCATATGAGCTTTCCTAACTTCCTGCAAGTTTATGACAATCGCTTTTATTTCTTTTAGATGGCAACTTTCACCCAACGTCTACTCAAAACTCTTTTCTAAACAGACAGCTAATTAAATATATATATATATATATATATATACATATATATATATATATATATATATATAAAATCATAGGATCATAGGCGGTTTCTAGGCTAATGGCTCTGGAGCCTTTACAAGCATAGCCAAGAGTTTATCCCCAAAAAGAAACCTCAGTCAGCACCTGTTGCCCTTGTCAATAAGGAACATAGGTGGCACCCTTGGGACTAATTTGTGGTTACCCATCCACTCATCAGGGTTGCACTTAAAGAGGGTCAGTGAGGTGCTATGTTTGATGTGCATAAGCGGTTACTTACCTGGAGTTAAAAGCTCATGGACAGAACACATCATGTGGCACATCTCTCTCTCTAGACGACAATCACAATAATGACCTCATAGAGGGTATTCACACATCCAAATGGTGTGAGTCTTTATTTTGTAACTTGACTGGTGTTATGCTTGTGATTTGGTATCAGACATAAACAAGTTTATTTGTTTAAAAATGCACACTTTAAAATTAGGTTTTCACAAAAATGTAATTAGCTTTTTCACTTATATAATGCATGAAAAGCTTTTGACCTTCTGCAAAAAATGATCTAGTGGCAAGCACCAGAAATGCTGTTGTTGCAAAGCAATTTAGTAGAAAATCAGAAGCTTTGGATTTAGAAATCTGATATGATCCTCATTGCCAAGAAGCCAGAAAAGGTATAATGTGCCACACTTCTAGATACTGTAGGGGAAAAAGCCTTCTGTCTTTTAATAAGATGGAATAGCTAAATAGCAATATTAAGGGAGAAGTTCAGGAATTATTGTGACTCCAAAAAATATCTTACATTTATTTATCATGTATAGTGTACTAGAAACCAGCCAAAGTAAAACAACAGATGATTGTGTTACTGAGCTTAAAAATTAAGCCAAAACTATGACTCTAGTGAGGTGTATAATTTATATTAAATGAAATAGATCTAACTTTACGTGTGGATGTGCACAGAGTTAGCAGAATAATAACTCAATTGATAAAGGAATTAAATGGGCGTCTGCATTTACCCGAGTATGTAACTTAAATGTAAGACAAATGATAAAGTAAAAATGAGGAGTAAAGTGAAACTGCATAATAACAGCAATAGTAATGAGAAAGAGAGCCATGCAGTTGATTTAAACCTTGAGTACCAGGCTTATCTATAAGCAGAAGAGGAAAACAAAGTCTCATGTTTAATCAATTTTGTTAAAGATGAGGTAGAAATAATCATTTTGCATGCATTTGTAAAATGGAAAATATGAATCCTCAGAACAGTATTCATGTTACTGGGTCAAAATATAAAAAAACAAATTGCATATTGTAACTACAGTAGGAGATATTCTCTGATGTCAAAATATAAAGGTGCTGTGTAACAAAAAAATCAATTCAGAATTGCAAGAGAGCCTCAGAATTAATAAATAAAAGTGTGTGCTTTGAAACTCATCTATGTTGTAAGAAGTAATGTTTTAAATTAGTAGTACATTGCAGTTACCTGTATAAAGCCTGTGGGAACATAGGAACATAGCAATAATGCTAGGCGAGCAATTATGGGGACCACAAGATGCCTAGCCATATACATCTTTATACAGGAGCACTTAAAAGTTCTCATCACACTGTTCAAACACTTAAAAGTGTTCACTTCTCAAATACGTGATAACTCTGGAGCAGGTTTGTGTTTATCCAGCCAGTCATGAAGACTAACCTTTAGCCTTCTACTGATTTAACCAGAAATGCTACTATGTTGCCCTTGAAATGGGACACTTACACAGTTAACAAATGTATAAAACAAATAAAATAAAATAAAGATATCCAAAGTAGTACTTTGGTTGATCTGTTGTGATAACTTAGTCCATGAGCTGTGAATATACAGAGTTAGGATCCTATCCCTCCATCAAGTCTTAATTGTTTGTTGGTGCACATTTAAGGGACTAGTATAGGCACTCATAATTGTCTTTAGTTTTTTTTTTGTTTTTTGTTTTTTTTTTAAGAAGAAAGGAGGTCAGATAGGATTGTATCTGTCATGGCTGAAAAAGTGCCCCATATTTCAACTTGGAGCAGCCAGTGGGCTACTGAATATAAGGAAAATGGTGTTAATATCTAAGGATAGTAAAGGGATTTGCAGCTTTTAAGTTTCTTAGCTAGACAGCTTTGAGGTTTCCAGTTGAGCAATATGTTTGAAATGTACAAACCAAAAGAAGCATTCAATACTATGATGGGCCTGATAAGTGAAGAGTACAGAGAAATAATGACTCACTTGGATACTGGGGATATGCCCTTGGAAATTAGCTGAGCCAGATAGAAGAATTTTCAGACTAAGGTAGAAATATGATGATTGAATGAGACATGAGAATGACAGCTGCCCACAAAACTACCCAGGGATCTTATGATTATGTCTGGCTGAAGATGTATCATTTCTAATGCATTAGGTGGGGGCAGCTTTTTTGTCAAATGCTGAAACACTGCAGTTTTTTTGTATTTAACATTTTGCCATTTTTGGCACATCAGGTTCTTGTAAATTCCTGCACTTTCAGGAGCTATTTATCATCAGTGGATGAGATGATACTAGAGCCCAGATTGCAGTTATCAACAAAGTTAATTAACTGTACTTCTAGGATATTGACTTGGTCATCTACAAAATAAATGTCAAATAGGACGGTGCCCAGAACTGAACCCTGACATACCTATCTAGTTTCATTTTTCCATTCAGAGAGGATACCAGCAGCTTTCCAAACTTGAGCTCTGTTACAAAATCAATTTGCAATCCAGTAGACAAGGTAGGGGGTTTATGTTCAGTTCATGAGCATGGAAGATAGTGTCAAAAACCTTTTTTGTCCAGATAAGTAGAGTGACTTGTTTACATAGCCTCAGACCTGTCCTAAACAAAACCA